>NC_053489.1:526801311-527061311 GCF_905171775.1 Rana temporaria
TGGATGCTGCTGGCTGTGGAGGGGGGATGTGTTGTGGAGGGGAAGAGATGGATGGTGCTGGCTGTGGATGGAGGGAGGGGGGTGGATGGATGGAGCTGGCCGTGGGTGGGGGATGCATTGTGGAGGGGGAGATGGATGGAGCTGGCCGTGGGTGGGGATGGATATATATATATATATATATATATATATATATATATATATATATATATATATATATAAAATGAGTGTGTATACAGGAGAGGGGTGTGCTCTGACATGTACACACTGTCCATTGGATGACACCTGTGAGCTCCCACGTGAGTTGGAGTACTATGTACAATCACTAGAGAGCCGAGGCACCTATCAGAGATGATAGGAATACTGTACATTACCCCAGTCTCCAGCAGCATGAGAAATGAATCCTTCAGCCACGCTGCTGGTAGCCTGCGCGCCGACACCCCCCCACCCCCCTCTACCTCGGCGGGCTGTACTGTATCAGAAAGCAAAACTTGTCACAAGCCCGAGCAGCTGCAGTACAAGTTGTCTGCGCGAAGAGATCACAAAAGCTTCCTGTATGCTGGGACGGTGGCGGGATTACTGAACATGGGCTCTAGGCTACAGCTGGAGCTGGAGCAGGCTACCAGGCTTTAGGATTAATTTCTCGTGCTGCTGGAGGTGGAGCGGGGTTTAGCGTGGCAGCCGAAAATCGGACGATTTTTTTACAATAATCGGCCGATGCCGATTTCTTAAAAACGGCCAAATATCGGCCGATATATCGGCCGACCGATATATCGGCCGACCGATATATCGGTCTACCTCTAATCTTAGGTAAATATAAGGGGGGAACTGGGGGATTCCTGGACACAGAAAGCAGAGTAGATAAAAATGTATGATTAAAAAAAAAAAAAAAAAAAAAAAAGACGACGTTTTTTTTTATTTAAAGGGTCACTAAAGGAAAAAATTATTTTAGCTGAAATGACTGTTTACAGGGTATAGAGACATAATAGTTAACTGATTCCTTTTAAAAATGATTAAAAATAGATAAAAAACAATCTAATAATGTGCCTGCAGTTTAGTTTATTTTTTGCTGTTGTTTCCTGGTTCTGTGATGTACAGAGCCAGAGAGCCAATAGAGGGCAGTGATGGTTTGTAAAACGAAACTGGATTGGTGCTGAGGGGTTTTAGACACACAGTAATCACACCTCCTTGATTAGTGACCACAGAGAGAAAGCTCCCAGTACTGTGGTGATCAGGAAACAGACAACCAGGAAGTGTCCAGAACAGAGAGGAATTACAGCAACATCAAAGCAAAAACGAACAATGAGGACATGAAACCAGGACTGCAGTAACGTAAAGGAAGCTATTTAGCTAAAAAAAAAAAAAATTCCTTTAGTGACCCTTTAACCACTTCCATACCAGGTACTTACGCAGCTTCCCGCCCAAGCCAATTTTCAGCTTTCAGCACTGTCGCACTTTGAATGGCAATTGCGCGGTCATGCTACACTGTACCCAAACAAAATTGGCGTCCCTTTTTCCCCACAAATAGAGCTTTCTTTTGGTGGTATTTGATCACCTCTGCGATTTTTTTTTTTGCGCAACAACTAAAAAAAGGCTGAAAATTTGGAAAAAAAATTACGTTTTTATTTTTTTCTGTTAATTTTTTTGTAAATAAGTTTTCTCTTTCAATTACGGGCACTGATATGGCGGCACTAATGGGCACCGATGAGATGGCACTGATGGACATCGATGAGGTGGCACTGATTGGCGGCGCTGGTATGCGGCACTGATGGGCACACATAGGCGGCACTGATGGGCACACATAGGCGGCACTGATGGGCACACATAGGCGGCACTGATGGGCACACATAGGCGGCACTGATGGGCACACATAGGCGGCACTGATGGGCACACATAGGCGGCACTGATGGGCACACATAGGCGGCACTGATGGGCACACATAGGCGGCACAGATGGGCACTCATGGGTGGCACAGATGGGCACTGCTAGGTGGGCACTGGGCATGGATGGGCACTATGGGGTGGCACTGATGGACACTGGGGTGGCGCTGATGGACACTGGGGTGGCGCTGATGGACACTGGGGTGGCGCTGATGGACACTGGGGTGGCGCTGATGGACACTGGGGTGGCGCTGATGGACACTGGGGTGGCAGCACTGATTGTTGCCAGTCAGTGCCCATTTGTGGGCACTGACTGGCATCTTTTTTCTTTATGTTTTATTTTTTTTTTAGACTTTTTTTTTTTTTTAGCTTTTTTTTTTTTTTTTGCCCACCCTGGTGCTCCAGGGTGGGCATCCCTGGTGGTCCAGTGTGGCGATCCGAGGGGGGGCCGGGGTTATTAAACAATCAGCGCTAACCCCCCCTGTCAGGAGAGCCGCCGATCGGCTATCCTCTACTCGCGTCTGTCAGACGCGAGTGAGGAAGAGCCATCGGCGGCTCTTCCTGTTTACATCGTGATCAGCCGTGGTTGGACACGGCTGATCACGTGGTAAAGAGTCTCCGCCGGAGGCTCTTTACCGAGATCGGAGATGCAGGGTGTCAGACTGACACCCCGCATCACCGATCGCCGCAATGCGCGCCCCCACGGGCGCCCCACGGGCGCGCGCGGCATGAAATCCTGCAGGACGTTCTAGAACGTCCTGTCAGGATTTCATAACCACTTCCCGGACGTAAATCGGCCATAGGCCGGGCGGGAAGTGGTTAAATATGATTTTTGATATTTAAAAAACAGATATTTTTTTAGTTTTATTAAATTTATTTTAATAAAAGACTTTAGGAGAAAAAGGAACTAAACGATCTAAAGATAGTTTTCTATTTAAAATACATTAATAATTTAGTTTATTGAACATGAACTGGAGCTTAGTTATGCAGCGGTATATTCTGCAAGATTTACATTTTTGGTACTCATTCAATGAATCCAAGGCCCACAAGCTGAGAACATGCACTGCATTGATGAATTCACACAATTTCACAGTAACCATGAGATAAAACAAAGTTCAGGAATATTCCTTTGTTCCATTGTTTTGCAAATCGATGTACACTATAAAACTGTATGATTGAATCGGTTCCGATATCGCTGTTTTACTAACCTGACAGCCTATTCTAAATTGGAAACCTTCATTTTGTTTGGAAATATTAAAGATTCTAACTATCTTCCTTACATTTAAAGAGCGCCTGTTAGCGGGCATCCACTCACTTGCTGCCGTCACATCCCTCACCTTGTTGTGTCACTGCTGTATGAACAGCCATCCCATTAAAAGTGGGACTGCTGGCGAGTCAACAGTGGGTCAGAGGAGGAGCCGCTGCTGGACAGAGATGACAGTTGCACTTTAAATATTATGATATAAATTGATTTAATTTAAATCAAGCCTTTTTACTAGTGATTTAAAATAAAACTTGATTTAAATTAAATCCACCCCGACAGAAAAAAAAAATTTTTTATCTTGCAGAGACTGCATTAGGGTAAAAATCCTCAAGGCTTTAAAAGTACCAAATAAATTCTGTAGAACCTGTGCACAATATTTAAAAGATAACACTGTGAAGGAGTATACTATTTATCATGTTTCAGGTATGACATGATGTGATGAACTTAGGCTATCCTTAAAGGAGAAGTCGTGCCTGAGCTTTTTAGGCTGGGCTATGGGTCACAGGAATGCAATTCGTTTTGCACTCTTGCGACACGTTTTCAGCAGAGAGCGGTCCGACGTCCGCTCTCCACTGACGACACTGCTAGCAGTCAAGGAAGCACGTCATCTCAACTTCCAAGTCGGGATCCACCAGCTGCCTTGATTGATGGCAGTCTCAGAGAGCAACCGAGACACACCTGCACTCCGCTCCAATGAGCACCGAGAAGTAGAGCAGAAGAGATGCTGACTGACAGTCCAGCATCTCTCTGCTCGGGAAAGATTGAGAACTGAGCCATCGGCGGTGTTCGTGGCTCAGTTCTTAGTGCAGAGAAGCTGGGGGGACAGATGCAGCATAGGTCTGATGCTGCATCCATCTAGTATAACTAGCCAAAAAAAACATATACTTCTCTTTTAACCAGTTCCCGACCCCCGCATGTACATATACGTCCACAATATGGCACGTACAGGCACATGGGCGTACATGTACGTCCTCGCCTATTAGCGGGTGGGGGGTCCGATCGGGACCCCCCCCCGCTACATGCGGAGGTCGGGTCCGCTCGGGGAGCGATCCGGGACCACGGCGCGGCTATTTGTTTATAGCCGCTCCGTCGCGATCGCTCCCCCGAGCTGAAGAACGGGGAGAGCCGTGTGTAAACACGGCTTCCCCGTGCTTCACTGTGTCGGCGCATCGATCGCGTCATTCCCTTTATAGGGAAGACACGATCGATGACGTCATTCCTACAGCCACACCCCCCTACAGTTGTAAACACATACTAGGTGCACCCTAACTCCTACAGCGCCACCTGTGGTTAACTCCCAAACTGCAACGGTCATTTTCACAATAAAGAATGCAATTTAAATGCATTTTTTGCTGTGAAAATGACAATGGTCCCAAAAATGTGTCAAAATTGTCCGAAGTGTCCGCCATAATGTCGCAGTCACGAAAAAAATTGCTGATCGCCGCCATTAGTAGTAAAAAAAAAAAAATTAATAAAAATGCAATAAAACTATCCCCTATTTTGTAAACGCTATAAATTTTGCGCAAACCAATCGATAAACGCTTATTGCGATTTTTTTTACTAAAAATAGGTAGAAGAATACGTATCGGCCTAAACTGAGGAAAAAAAATGTTTTTATATATGTTTTTGGGGGATATTTATTACAGCAAAAAGTAAAAAATATTGCATTTTTTTCAAAATTGTCGCTCTATTTTTGTTTATAGCGCAAAAACTAAAAACCGCAGATGTGATCAAATACCACCAAAAGAAAGCTCTATTTGTGGGGGGGAAAAAGGACGCCAATTTTGTTTGGGAGCCACGTCGCACGACCGCGCAATTGTCTGTTAAAGCGACGCAGTCCCGAACTGTAAAAACACCTTGGGTCTTTAGGCTGCATATTGGTCCGGGGCTTAACTGGTTAAATACTGTATGTAGTAGCTACATCAGTAACTGATACAAACAGAACTTACAGTTTACATTATGCATTCATGTTAGGCACATGTTGATGCACAACAAAACTCTTTACCGTCAACCCTGTAGGACGTTTCTGGTCACTATGGCTTTTCAAATCTAGGGTTTAAAATAACAAATTTCAAAATAACAGAAAGCGGCAGGGGGGTACTCTGAAAAATAAATAAAAAATAAGTAGTACATGTCCATCTTATGTAAAATAGCTGACCTACCTTTAAATTCACATAATTGTACTTGCGTGTTTAGCTGTATGCCTGGAGTTCTGCATTAATCGGTGTTAAAGCTCAGGTGCCGCATACAGTCTGCTATTAACATGAATGGGCTCTCTGCTGCTATAATCACGTATACAGTGGTGCCATCGTAAACACGAGTACAGCATAAGAGAATACGGAAGAAAACTTCAGAAATCCCATAATTAGATAATTACGAAAGGTCCACCTGTGTGCAGTCAAAGTGTCACATTATCCGTCAGATGTTAGTACAAATACACCTGTTCCGAATCCCCCGAGTCTGCAACACTACACAAACAATATGACGATCATGCAAACTTCAGAAGTTGTGGATAGGTATAGATCAGGGTTGACTTCTAAAAAAGAAATCCCATACTTACATCCCATGGAGCACTATTAAAACAAAATGGAAAGAATATGGCACCATTTCAAACCAGAGAGAAGGAGATCGCACACCAAAACTCACAGACCAGACAAGTAAGGCATTCATCTGAGATGTAACAAAAATACTGAAGAAGCTATAAAGATTCATACTGGAGATTGGAGAATCTGTTCATAGGACCACTTGAAGCTGTACACTCCACAGAGTGGGACTTTATAGAAGAGTGACCAGAAAAAGGCCACTGCTGAGGGACATTATAAACCTTCCTACCTGCAAAATATGTGCATTGATCTTCCAGTTTCATGGTGTCATTTCTTGCCATGTACACACAGCCTATGTGATTGCCTCATTCCCATGGGCATACTTATCTTTATATCAGTGCAAAGTGCCATCTTTGCCCATGTGAATGCACAAGTGTTCTGTGCATCCACAAGCAGGCAATCCCACCCATGTCTATTGGGATGTGGCAGCTGTATCTGTGCAGCCATCCAAATTTGACAGTCAAGAAGGTGCGCGTCCCGGAACCCAGTGTTTGTGTGTTTGGGACCAAGCACTCGCACGGTTGTCGAATACAGTAGGAACCAGTGGCTGTGTCCATTCAACCGCTGCAACAGAACTGCCTGTGCACGGATGCACAGAATACTTGTGCATCCTGTGCTAGCAAAGAAAGCCCTTCACACAGGTGTACAGATAGGTACAAAGACGTGGATAAGACCTATAGGCCAATTCACACTGGTCCTCTGAAAACGCAGAACAGCCGGAGTGATTCACCGCTCTGCTTTGCAGCTACGCGTGATGCGCGATTTGTTTTGTACTGTATTAACTTTATTTGAAGTGTACAAAATGTACACTACAATCACTGCAATGTCATGTGGCACAATGCGCTGCCTGACATTGCAGTGTGATTTGGGACGTTAAACTACGATAAAACACTAGCAGTGCTGATCGGACATATATCAAATAATTGTTTCCTGTGTGTCCCTGCGGTGACAGACATTTTACAACGTGGTCGGGATGTTTGGATTGCCCCTTAATCTTCACATTCCTTTTTTTTTAGCAAATTGTTTGCAAATATGAGGCATGCTGCAAGGCATGAGTTCTGTCTGTAGCCTGAGAATATTTCCTGCGAAGAGCTACATATCCCACAATCCCTGGGTCACTCAATCTAGTGTTCTGCAAGTGAAAGATGCAAAGTAATTAGATCTGAAACAGATGCAAGCAGTTACAGCATTACAGCAATGAAGGGAAGAGATGTGGTTTAATACATTAGAACCCCCACATTTGTAATACAACACAAAAGAAAATAGTGAGAAGGGGGGGGGGGGCTGAATGGCAAATGTATGCATGTGCCACATCCAGTATATATGAGAAAAGAAAAAAGGGGGTTCCCCTGGGTGGACTTTTAAGGCACTGATAATATTAATTCCAAATATACGGGATATTGAGGGAAGAAAAAAAAGTTATTAAAACCATTGTTTTTTTTTTACCTCAATATCCCGTATATATACATTTGGAATTAATATTATCAGTGCCTTAAAAGTCCACCCAGGGGAACCCCCTTTTTTCTTTTCTCAAAAGAAAATAGTGAAGCATGAACTGGACGCTGCGTGACCCGAACAGGAAGTTTCCTGTTCCTTTAACGAAAAGGGACAAGCTAGTGGAAGAAAAACATGGAGAAGTGGAAATTAATCAGCTATGATGCTACAAACTGCAGCCACAACATTTGAGCCCATAATTACAAGGTAGGGCATACATACTACACTGGGAATAGAACTACATTAATATCTAGTTAAAACAACAAAAACATTTCAAGCTTTGTTCACATCTTGCTGTCCTGGATTGCAGGCAAAAATCGCTACGATTCTGTCCACAATCCCAAATCACAGCAAATCGTGGGACACCCTTGCAATCTCCATCACTTCCGATGGCACCCCGATCGCAGCACGATTTTGACACGATGGTTGCCCGACGAATCGCGGAAAAATCGTTCAAACATAATAGCGGGACGCCCATCACCCAAAAGAAGTTCTTGAATACAGGACGCCTAGATGTGAACAAAGCCTGAAAGCATACAATGCCTTGAAACCACTTCAGTCACAGTTACATCTAGCAGGCCAGGGTTGTGAGGAAGAAGCCCTTGTCCTAAACATGGGGACAAGGTGCTTTGAAAAGGGGGTTTGTTTAACCATTTTTATTGCCAACAATTGTTTAATTTACATTCAGCTGTCAGTGAGGAACCCCTCTAATAGCCAATAAGTCATCCTCTGTGAAAGACGTGGCGATCGGCTTGCCCGCCTGCTCCCTAACAACCAGCTATCCACTGATTGTTAAGGAGCGCAAGGCCACTGATGTCCGCAACAGTTCCTTAACATTTTTGAAAACACTACTAAATTTTGCCAAATTGTTATTAAATGTGTTTGAGTGTCTAGTGTGCATGGAGCCTTAATTCCAGTATATAATAAAACAGGAGGAACACCAAAAAGGGTGAATACTTTCACTACGCACTGTAAGTGCCTATGCGTTAATTGAGCGCATTTGCAGTGCATTTAGTGTGGCATTTAAAGTACATGGGACTCAAAAACTGCATCAAAAATGCTTAGTGGGGGCATTTTGTTTTTTTTTAGCTCCCCAAACATGCTCCAAAGATGCTGCTTGCGGGTTTATTATTTTTTTACCGCAACGTAAGCACACCAGTACAGTGTGAAAAAATACATTGATTTTAAAAAAGGGAAGCATTTTTCTGGTGTTTCTCAGGCTTTTTTTTTTTTTATTATTTTTAAACACAAAAGCACTTGAAAAACGCCTTAATGTGAAAGGGCCCTTAAACTGACCTAGGACAAAAACTGCTGAAAAGTGAAACCGTTCGTAAAGGCACTGCAACCATTTTCTATAATGGTTCTTTAATTCACATTAATGAAAACCTTAAATATTAAATGGAATGTTTGACATTGACAAGTTTATACTATACATGTTAAGGGAGGAAGAGGTGTGTTTACCCTGGCTAGCCAATACTGGTTGATTTTCATAGCGCCTTAGAGCAGGCAGACTGATTACATTTCTGGCCCATCTAATCAAGGATGTGCTTTAAAAAGTGCCAGTTGGGAAGAGTTAGTGTTTCTGGAGAAATCAGCACTAGAGCACAGGAAGGAAATATGAAGAGCAAAAGTATGTAATCAATTATTTATAACCTGGATTGTGTGTGTCAGCTACTTTATTGTAATATTGATTAAGAGGATGTATATACATGGGGCTAATGATATACACACCGGAGGTATGTGCCAGCAAGAAAGAAAATACATCTGGATGAGAAATAAATGGATAAAAGAAATCAGAAACCAGAATTTTAGGTGACGGGATCTGCCACTGCTTACATATCTCACCTGTTATTTAAACAACTAAAAATACTATCAAAGACAGTTTATATTCCTTTAGCATGGTATTCCTCTGAACTGATAATCACAGTATTCCTTCAAAGGAGACCCTCTTAAAATAAAGCCAACAAAAAAAGAAGAGCACATTTTACCAGCGCTATCCCTAATGCCCATATATTTGTTGTGTGTAAAACTGCCAGATGAAATGAGATCTAGGCATCATTGCTGTGAGACAGAGCAGTGCTCTCCTCCAGGGAAATAAGCACAGCAGGGCTGAACAGCTTTTCCTCATCACAATAAGTTATTTTTCTGCTTTAGACACTGGAATGAATTCCAGATATTTCAGGTTGTGATATCCTTCACCGAGATATAATGAGATTTCCTCAAAGGCTACTCTCGTACAAAAGAGCTTCACGCCCAGAAAATACATTTGGCGATCCATGCAATCTAGCAACACATCTGCAAAGGTGCAGAAAGCATTAGAAAGAGGTCCTAGAATTAGATCATGCAACAACGAACATCAACTAAAGATTTAGTGTCATCTGAGCTGAACGACAACACAAAACACAGCAGTCATGTGAAGGTAACAGACATGTTTAGACAGAAGGTTATGAAAGGACATATCCCATTCTCTACCGTGTGACTCCAAGATACACTTACACTATAGCAACGCTTATCGTGCTGCAAAGTAGCTGTACAATATGGCCTTGGAATTCACAAGGGAGACAGCTATTCAAAGATGTAAACACAAAAGGTGTAATAGATTAGGGACAGTGGCACTAGTATTTCTGAGAAGGCACATAAACATCTCAGCTTAAGCACCATCACTCTATTGAGACTTCATGGATCCTACAATTCTGTCACTAACTTACAATGACACTTTATCTGATAACCACCAAGTGTAACAAATAATTCATGCGGTCAGACAATTTCAATATACTGCACATTTTTTAGATATAATTTATCATATACAAGCTTTGGAAGAACTTCATCAAATGAACACTGAGCCAAGCCATAGACGGTGCAAATTTCTTTCCTGCAACCACGGGTTGCAGAAAAAAACATTTGTACGATTCCTCCAACAACACAGACCGGGGAATCCCTCCTGCAGAGAAATTGTCTTCTTCCGGCTGTGGGGTTGGGGAAGCCGCCCTGCCGGGAAAAGACCGTGATTATCGTTAGCGATTATAGCAGCTAGCGTTTAAAAAAAAAAAAAAACACAATATTTTTTACTGTTTGCTATAAATAAATATCCCAATGTTAAAAAGAAAAAAAAAATTTCTTCCTCAGTTTATATATAAGCTTATAGCGATTTGTTTGCATAAAAGTTATAGCGTCTGCGATTTTTATCAGGACTGAGAAATTGCGGAGGACAGAGCGGACACTTGACACTATTTTGGGACCACTGACATTTAATACAGCGATGAGTGCTTTAAAATAGTCACTGATTACTGTATAAACGTAATTGGTAGGGAACAGGTTAACACTAGGGTGCGATCAAGGGGTTAACTGTGTTCCATGTGTGTTTTAACTGTAGGGGGATGGGACTGACTAAGGAAGGCGACCGATTGGTGTTCCTATTTACTAGGAACACACAATCTGTCTTCTCTCCCCTGACAGGAAGTGGATGTGCGTACACACACACACACACACCTGCGCTGTCAGGAGCGAAAACGAGGGCGGATATCGCAGGCGCCAGGCATGGGCCCTCAGTGACGCAGCCGGCGTGCGCCTCCCTAATCCCCTTAAAACGTCCGACGTACAGCTATGGCGATTTGCGCAGGGGAGCCATTCTGCTGCCATCAATTGACGGCGGGCAGTCTGGAAGCGATTAAACATGCACATCCAAGTATGCAGGGATCCAGGGTAAAGCTGTCCACATGGACCATCCTCCTGACCACCATTGACGTCATCCCTTCAAACCTCGATTTCAGATCGCTCTAGTGCAGGGTATGTGGACAGCTTTACCCCGAATGCATGCATACTTGGATGTGCCTCTTAATCATCAAGCACGATTAAGGCGCCTCTCTTCTCTACACTGTTCCTGCTGGATTTTGCTTTGAATCCCCATGTTGAGGCTACCATTTGTGGATGGACATTTACACAACCTTAATTAACCTCACAATTCTATAATCTTTTTATATGGACTATAAACTGAAGGACTTGAACTTGAACAAATGGTTGTTGAACGAATCATCTGAGTTTCCATTATTTCTTATGGGAAAAATTGCTTTGATATACAAGTGCTTGGGATACCGGAACGAATTATGCTTGGAAGGCAAAGTTTTACTGTATAACCTTTAGAAATCATTGTATGATGAGCTGTAGATCATATAAAACAATATTATGTAAAACTATGCCGCTAAAACCATAAAGCATTACCTAAAGGTAATACTGAAAACACTATACAGATCCACATCTTTAAAGATAAAACATGCATAAAAAAAAACATTTTATAATGTACAACCCACAAAGAACAAAGTTAAATTACAGCAAGGGTATTTTAACAGACCATTTGCATACACAATATAAACGCCACTTATTTTTAGACTGTGGTTATTGATTGAACAACAAAGAGCAGCAGGGATGTCCACCTGGCAGCTCACAAAAGCTTTTAACTGGTCATCAGCCGGCTGAAGAAGTGAACATTTAATATGGGGTTGTGGTAATGACTGGTGGCTAACACACACACACACACACACACACACACACACAAACCAGCTTCTTGGAAATTTACACACTTACCATGTAAAATGATCAACAAATATATGCCACTTCATTCCCAAGATATAGAAGTTAATTTAAAACATGTAAATATTTTTTTTTCTTTAAAACGATCCTTAGCACTTTGCCCAGGAAGCCAATTCTGTAGTAACCTTCATTGCCAGTATTTTGCATGCAATGACTGACAGGTGGTTGTTTCCTTGGCAACCAAGGAAAACCATGCTACAGCTCAACAACTATACGTTATCAAGTGATTATGGGGCATAGACTTTCCATTCTTCGAAACCTGCATTAGCTGCCTGGCCTACTGTTACTTGGATAAATACAGAGTCACTGGTTAGAAACATGTATGCAACATGTGAACTCAAAATTCCAGATATGCGTGCTCCTGGATTTGCAACTCAAATCGTACTAAACCATTTGGCCAGAAAATTAAAATGTTTAAACAAATAAAGCCACATGAAGCCCAATTATCACATTTCAGACTTCATTCAAACGATAATGCCTTTCCTCCACTGCCCCTTAGGCACTCGGCATCTCTTATACAATATCTCCCCTAGGGACTTTAAACTACCATATCTACTCAAATGGGAAACAGATCGTCAAACGACTTTCTCAACACGACAGATTGATAAAACACTCTTTTTAAACACACAAGGCTTCCATACAAACCAAACACCAGGAAACAAATTTTAAGATGCAGAGGAGGTGGTATCTTGCCCTTCCTAGGCTTCACAAAAATTTCCCACAGTCATCAGGCCTCAGTTGGGAGGCCATCGGAGACATCCTGAATATTTTCTTAACTTGTGACAAGCTCCAAGAGCTCTGGTCTATGATTAGGCATAGAACACAAATTCCCCAACTTGCCTATTCCCTTGGAATCAGCCCCGTTTCTCTTGCACCACAATACCATACCCAAAAAGACCAACAAACACTCAGTGTTACCCTGCCTGCTTATTATAGCCAAAAGCTGTATTCCTGATTGCTGGAAACAAAGAAAACCACCCTATACTGCCCTACGGTTAGCCATGGTTGAGGAAATTAAAAGAACGGAGGACCTTGTCCTAAAGTCCTGAAAAATGGTTCTACTGGCATGAATTTATGTTCACAGCTGAATATAAAGACATTGAGAGATCTGAAGACTATTTCCTTGAGTGGTGTGGGCCTTAGAAAAGATGTGAAACCTATTCTGTCCACCTCTTTTTTCCCTCCCATCCCGTTTTTTTTTCTCCCTCTTTCCACTCCCCATTCTAGATTCGTTATACCTTAAAGTGGTTGTAAAGGCAGAAGGTTTTGCACTTTATGCATTAAGATAAAACACCTTCTGTGTACAGCCACCCCCCTCAGCTCAGCCCACCTAATACTTACCTGAGGTCCCTCTCTGTCCTGCGATATCCATGAGTGTGTCAGCCGTCAGAGATTGTCCCTCCTGATTGGTTCCTGTCAATCAAAGTCAGCTAGCCAAACAGGGGAGAGAGGGAGAGGGGCTGGGTTAGGGCTCAGTGTCTGAATGGACACCTGGAGCTGTGACTTGGCTCGGGTGCACCCATAGTAAGCTGCTTGCTGTGGGAGCACTGAACAGAAGGGAGGGACCAGGATCACAGAAGAGGGACCCAGGAAGAGCAGGATTCAGACTGCTCTGTGCAAATCCACAGCAACAGAGCAGGTAAGTATAACATGTTTGTTCTTTTTATAGAAAAAAAAAAACACAAAAATTAGCCTTTACAATCACTTTAAACCTCAAAGGGTGTTAACCATTCGATTTGTCATCATCTCCTTCCTTGGTCTTGTAATAAAAAATGAAGGTACATGCCTAATGTACAAGGAGATCGCTATCAATAGCAGGTTCATTGCAGAGAAGTACATTACCATTATTCGATTCACCTGACTGCTCGGATTTGGGCCTGCTTGTGTACATCCCTTTTTATATGTGATGTGTCAATACACTGTGCGGATTCAAAATCTGTTCTACTTAGTATTGTACTGTCTGTACCTACCTTGTTTATAAAGAATAAAATAAAGGGTTGTGTATATATATATATATATATATATATATATATATATATATATATATTTATATATATATATATATATATATATATATATATATATATAATCTTTTAGTAAACCTGCAAAAAACAAACTGATTCAGGCAATACAAATTATATAGAAATTTTATCTTTTCATGTAAAAAAAAAAAAAAAAAAGTCTTCTAGAAGATGGTACTGGGCAGATTACTAATTTCAGAAGAATAATTCACATTATTGCGTTGGGTTAAGAGGTTTTTTTGCGTGGATTTCTTCAAAGCAACCTATTAAAACGGACACATGAAAATGTGCAGAAACACAACAGATATAGCACATGCACCTTTTTTTGGTGCATTCTGGTGAATTAGGCAGAAAATAAATCTTCCAATAGGGGCACTTGCTCCAGTGATAACTGTCTAGGGTGAAGTCAAACACATTTACCAACTATCCCAATCAACACACCAGGGGCCATGGTTGTAATGCAGCCATATGGCTGCTTAAAACAAAACAACAACTACACATTCCAAAAGGCCAGCTGTGTTTAAATCTGAAATGTGCTTAAATACACACTACCTTTGTTTCCTCTCTCTGTGGAAAGAAAGATATACACATACAACCAGATACCTGCTCTATAAGCCTATGACCGACTTGTAAAGGGTTGTGACCATACAAGTGATCACTTCTGTGTCATCTTCTGAATGCTGCCAAATCATGCATCTCTTTTAGGTGGAGGGATCTGCAACCTCCGCCCATTGGGTTCTGGCTACGCAAGGTGGAGGAATTGAAATCAATGGAGGATCACATACTGATGAACCAACACAAACATGTGGCGTATACCAAAACGTGGACTCTATGAAACAGGTTTTTATATTCTGAAGAAAGAAAATCTTTAACTGGCTGCTGGCCCTTCTTACATCGGAGGTGATTGCAATCCATCCATTTTACATGCACCATCCCATCTGACCCCCCCCCCCCCACCACCGCCTTTTTTGTCCCTCCCTTCATTCTCCATTTCGGATTGAATCTTTTTATTTTATTTTTGTTTAAAGGGTCACTAAAGGAATTTTTTTTTTAGCTAAATAGCTTCCTTTACCTTGCTGCAGTCCTGGTTTCATGTCCTCATTGTTCGTTTTTGCTTTCATGTTGCTGTAAATCCTCTCTGTTCTGGACACTTCCTGGTTGCCTGTTTCCTGATAACCACAGTACTGGGAGATTTCTCACGGTGGTCACTAATCAAGGAGCTGTGTGTAAAACGAAACTGGATTGGTGCTGAGGAGTTTTAGACAAAGTATCACTGCTCTCTATTGGCTGACTGCCCTCTAGTGGCTCTCTGTACATCAGAGAACCAGCAAACAACAGCAAAAACGAAACTACACTGCAGGCACATTATATGATTGTTTTTTTATCTATTTTTAATCATTTTTAAAAGGAATCAGTTAACTATTATGTCTCTGTGCCCTGTAAACAGTCATTTCAGCTAAAAAATTTTTTTCCTTTAGTGACCCTTTAAGTAGTACATCGGTATCCTCCACTGTCCATAATCATCATGAGGATTTCTGTAAAGTGTTATTTCCTCAGCTTTCAGGGATACCCATCATTCTCAAGGATTGCATGCTGGAAGCCTATGACTGGATGCACCCATCTAAGTAAAAAGGATACTGCAATGTTTATTTCTGGGCTACACCCCTTACAATCTCATCGGCCTAGTTCTTTTTAAAGGGTCACTAAAGGAAAAAAAAAGTTTTGCTGAAATGACTGCTTACAGGGTATAGAGACATAAAAGTTAACCGATTCCTTTTAAAAATGATTAAAAATTGATTAAATTCAATCATATAATGTGCCTGCAGTTTCACTTTAGTTTTTAAATTGGTCTCATGTTTATGTGAAGTAAAGAGACCCACAGAACAAAAACAAACAAATCCAGGGCAGTGTTTTGTTTTTAAAATGAATCTGATTGGTTCTGTTAAGTTTTAGACACACAGTAATGACAGCTTAGATCTACAATGAAAAGCTCCCAGTACTGTGGTTATAAGGAAACAGGCAACCAGGAAGTGTGGAGATCACAGCAGAATTACAGCAACTTCAAAGCAAAAACGAGCAATGAGGACATGAAACAAGTACTGCAGTAAGGTAAAGGAAGCGATTTAGCTAAAAAAAAAAAAAAAATTTTAGTGATCCTTTATAATTTATGAATCACTGCAATGTTGTACATGGTTGGACACTGCCATCTTTTAAAACAAAATGTGGGGGGGGGGGGGGCTGTATCCACTTCTATACTATATCCAGTACAAAGCCAAACCTGTTACACATGGGCAATTTGAACATTATGATGAAAAACTTCAACTGAAGATTAAACCATCTGCAAATCCCACTCCATCCAGTCTACCAAACCTTCCTATTGGCTCTATTACGATGGACAGCATCTTTGAATTGAGAGCCTTGAAAGTAGGATAGTGTAGGATAAAGTGCTGGGTCTATTTCTGGATATACTGAAAGCAACTGTTGCGAATGTATTTTAACCTCTAAATGATCAATATGTGTTTTCTCCCAATACGTTCAGGATTTTTTTTTATGTTCATAATGTTCTTAAACAGTAAATGATATTCCGTTTAACGATTCATTCAATGGTCACACCAGTGGTCTGATACTGCAAAAGCAGTTATTCTTTGTGTAGCAGGGAAGCACAATAAGCAAAAGATAATGAATAGAATGGATGTGCTGAAAACCCAAGATAGATTGTTACTGGCTGGCAGAACACGAACTTCCTCATGAATGAACGTCACATATAGGGATTAGTGTTTATTCCGGAAACCTTAGGAAATGGGAGGAGAGGAGCACTGTCGAGCTTATCACAAGAATAGCAAGTTCAAAAACATTGACATACCAACTGGACTTTTTTTTTTTATTTCCTGTGAAGTATTTCAACAGCCAGTAAATTAGAAAGCTTTGTTACATATTCTACCACGCATTAAAATAAGTGAATAACTAGTGGAAAAAAATATTGAATAAGCAAAAAAAATAAAATCTGGTTACAATCTTTTCTGAAAGTCCTGCCATACATTTCGGTTAAAGATCTAAGGTCACAGCTTACATTTTAATTTTTTTAAACACAGGCCTTCGCATATCAACATAAACAATAGTTTTTTGCCAATGCAATATCATGGTTTCATTTTATTTTTATTAAATCTCCTTTTATGTTGCGAGTGCTACCTATCTGCTGCCCATTTCTTTTCACTGAAAGCCCTTCGGGTCAGAAGGATAACCACACCTTTCAGAGTCGGTTCACACTAGGGCAGTGTTTCTCAATTCCAGTCCTCAGGCCCCCCCAACAGGTCAGGTTTTCAGGATTTCCATTATTTTGCACAGGTGATTTGATCAGTTTCACTGCCTTAGTAATCACCACAGCCTTTTCATCTGAGGGAAATCCTGAAAACCTGACCTGTTGGGGGGGCCTGAGGACTGGAATTGAGAAACACTGCCCTAGTGTTTCACACGGAGTAGTTTTTCAGGCGGTACAGCACTAAAAATAGCGCTGCTATACAGCCTGAAAAACTCATTCACTGCCTACTCAATGTGAAAGCCCGAGGGCTTTCACACTGACGCGATGCGCTGGCGGGAGAGAAAAAAATCTCCTGTCAGCAGCATCTTTAAAGCGGTGAGAGGAGCGATATGTATACCACTCCGTCACCGCTCTTTCCCATTTAAAACAATGGGAAACCGCGGCAATACCGCCCACAATGCACCTCTGCAGAGGCGCATTGCGGGCGGTATTGACACTTTATCGGCCGCTAGCAGGGGTTAATTAATACCGCCCCGCTAGCGGGCAAATTTTTAGCGGCGCTTAACCACCACCACGCCTCCCGCCCCAGTGTGAAAGGGGCCTTAGAACAAAGCCCTCCAGCACCACAATGTCACTGCTGAAAGGACTAACATCTTCCCAGTCTTCCTTCCGGGTTCGCAGCCCCAGGCTACATGATTGGCCAGGGATGCGACGACATCACTCCCGTACAGGTTACCACTTTAAATTTACAGAGGAGATCTGGTGCTAGAATTACTGCCCACAATCATGGTGACATTTCACATGTGTGGAGCGATTGTTGTATGCGCACATGCAGGGTGGATGCATGCGTTTGCACGTCAGCATAAGGTGATGGCTGCACTTTAATACATATGTCATGTGTTCCGACTTGATCTGAAGAAGGGCGTAAGCATGCAAGCCCTAAACGGACATCATATCATCCACGTCTGAATATTTTTTGGTATGCAACCTTTATGAGGATATTTGAAAAATAAAGAAACGATTTAAGTGCAGCAACTCTTGAACACACATATATATATATATATATATATTTACACTGTTGCTTTAATTTTTTTTTAAGCACTTTTATTGTTGTCACAGGAAAAATAAATATACCATGTGATAGAAATAGGCAGCGACAGGTACATTTTATGGAGAGATCGGAGGTCCAAGGTACCCAAAATGAATCCTCTGCCCTTAAAAGTATTTGATCACACCAGCCAGCCACGTCATTCATTCACGGTCCTCTTTGAGGCCTGTGTCTGTCAGCTTGTAGTTTCAATGAGCTACCATGGTAATGTTCATTCATTCTTCCTGTCAGTGTGCATCTGTCTGCCCATACGAGGTAAGAGCAGACAGATACGGGACTGCTGCAAATGTCAGTGTATGTTACCGGTGATCTGCCGGTCGTGGGTGAAATGCTTTCCAGGCTCCAAGTAAAAACAAAATGATAATAAAATGCAAATTTTTTTTACCTGCAAAAAGATGTAAATTTTATATATATTTTTTTCTACTTTCTCTCCTTGGGCAAGGTGACTGGGTCTCATCCCCACCTCTCCTGTAGTTTTCTGCAGGCAGCCTGTAGTGGGTGGAGCCTGCTGGAATCCTCCCACAACTCTGCTCTCTGTACAGGCTATGTACAGCACATGTGATGATGTCACTAGTACGTTTACAAGGTATTATCTTGGGTTTCAAAAGATGTTGGTAGACAAATTCAATGTACACCCTTTGTGGCCATTAAGGAACTACATGATAGTTTTTGTGGCAGGAGGTCAGCTTTATGGACTGGTAAGCCATAATATAATACAATAGATTTTTGATTTCTGGGTTTAGACATGCTTTAAATTTTTCTTCTTGGATTTCCCTCAGGAAAACCAACAGGTTTTGGCATGAAATAATGGCAGTCCACAGTTTATTAAAAAATGTACTAGCCAAAACTATTTTATAAAATTCTGCTGATACAATAAGCTAAAATAAGGCAAACTATTAGAATGCAAGACCATACATTAGGCAGCATATACAGCAAATACTTTTGGAATTATACTATGAGATGAAGAGTGGTGCTGAATAAATCCATGTACACTGCAGCATGATGTTTGTTAATGTAAATCAGAGCACAAAGTCAGTGGCAGTGAAATGTTATCTGCAGCACACACACAGACTGCAGTAGCAGTATGCCACAGGACTGATTACTTACATATCCATGCACATTCTTAGCAAGCAGAAAGAACAGATCATCAGCCTAGACACACAAGCCTGTGCAGCCACAACTAAATGGATAACTATCCATGAATAAGCTCCAACACAGATACAATTCAGCACTTTTTCTATATTCATCTATTATATATTTACTCTGATACCTCCCTTTCCATAACAAATGCAAAAGCTCCTTCTACGTTTTCCCTTTTTCTTTATGCATTCGGTTTCAAAAAGGACAGACAGAAAAGAGTTAAATGTAATGACAAAACGAAAGCAGGAAAGGCTCATTAAAAAAAAGGAGCAAAAAAGACCCGTGGAGATGCAAGGCATTTGAATTTGTATTTACAGAACCAATAGTTATTCGCTTCCTAAAAATCATTCTGGGGAAGAGCTGTTCATGTTATGATTTTTAGCCTTAGACCCCTTTTACACTGGGGCAGGAGGCGCGGTGGCGGTATAGCGCCGCTAAAAATAGCGGCACTATACCGTCGGAATTGCCGTGGGATTCGGTGCGGTATTAACCCCCGCTAGCGGCCGATAAAGGGTTAATACCGTGGTTTCCCATTGTTTTAAAGTGGAGTTCCACCCATAAATATAACATTACATCAGTAGTTTTAAAAAAATGTCATTAGTCCTTTACGAAATTTTTTTTTTTTTTTTAGATGCCTTCAAAGTGTTGTTTCTAGGCAGAATAGTTAATCTTCCCACTTCCTGCACCTAGGTGCTTAATGCACCGCACAGACTCCTGGGAATGTAGTGGGTGTAACTTTCCAGGAGTCTGTGCACTCCCCAGTCTCAAAGAATCATGTGACTTGGACAGCACAGGTGCTGAAACCTGATCTGACACTGCTTGTGCAGCACTGAGCATGTGCGAGGCTGAAATCCAGGAAGTCATACAGTCTGGCTTCTTGATGCCCACACTTAAGATGGCCCCAGTCAATTTCTATTTTATAAAGTGTCTAAATGCTGTAACAACCTAACATAACGGACCTTAGTTTACAGACTAACTTTACTAGAATACATTAAGCTTGTGTATTACAGGGGTATTTATATTTAAAAAGTGAAATTGTGGCCGGAACTCCGCTTTAAATGGAAAGGAGCGGTATACATGCCACTCCTCTCACCACTCCAAAGATGCTGTTTGCAGGAGATATTTTTCTCTCCTGCCAGAGCATTGCCACAGTGTGAAAGCCCTCTGGCTTTCACATTGAGAAGGCTGGGCAGGAGTTTTTCAGGCGGTATTTAGGCACCTGAAAAACTCCTCAGTGTGAAAGGGGCCTAAGGCAGGCCATATATGATTCATTTTCTTTCATTCAACCAGCAGGTTGAAAGAAAATTCCCCCATCCACACCTTCAGGGTGGATGGGGGAAGCCCTCAGGTGAAGCTATTGTATTCTAATAGTGCTGCAAGAATATACTCATCAGCACTGCTAGATATGGTCAGCGGCACTGAACGAGTGGAAAAGTTTCCAACAGGCTGGCCATAGATTGGATTGAAATTCAGCGGATGCCTGCCTGCTGAACCCTCCAAATTTGGATCCCTCAAAGGCTGGTTTAAGCAAGTAAAAAAATAAATAAAAAAAAATGAATGAATTTTTTAATCAATTTAGGCCAATATGTATTCTGCTACATATTTTTGGTAAAAAAAAAAAAAAAACAATAAGCGAATATTGATTGGTTTGCGCAAAAGTTATAGTGTCTACAAAATAGGGAATATGTTTATAGCAATTTAATATTTTTTTTTTTTTTTTACTTATAATGGCAGTGATTTTTAGCAGGCGCTGCGACATTGCGGCAGACAGATCTGACACATTTTTTGGGAACCAGTGACGACATTACCGTGATCAGTGCCAAAAATATGCACAGACACTATATGACACTGGCTAGGAAGGTGTTATCAGGGGCAATCAAAGGGTTAAGTGTATTTCCTAATTGTGCTTTCTTACTGTGGGGGGGGTGGGCTTACCGCATGGACACTGATCCGTGTTCCTGATTAGCATTAACACTAGATCACAGTGTCCATGCCTGACAGCACAGCAGTCTCACGCAAGACAATCAAGATAGACGAAAACAGGAACCCAGGAGAAACCGCAAAGAAGATGGCAGAATAAGCAAGGGTCCCGGCAGGCATGGGACCCATTGATCCAAAAGCAGAACTGGATGGCATTGTGTCTTTTTTCAGCCAGTCCAACTATGTATAACAGAGTTTAGTTCAGCTTTAACCACTTAAGACCCAGACCAATATGCAGGTTAAGGACCTTGCACCTTTTTGCGATTCGGCACTGGCTGGTGTCACTGGTTGGCACTGACAGGTGGCACTGATTGGCACTGGCAGTTTCAGTCTGCCAGCATATTTGTCTGCTTCAGTTACACTATATGTAACTGAATGCAGAGACCAGCTGATAGCGTGATGTCGGGGTGGGCGGGACCCGTGGTGGGCGGGGCCATGCAGATATCAAACACCAGCCAATGATTGGGCTGCTTAAGAAAGTGGGCGGGGCCACATACACAACGGCCCACCCAGATCCCATAGCATTAGCTGGTGTTAGTGTTTTTTGCTGCTGGGCGCCGCCGCCCCGCCCCCCCCACACCCATCCCCGACATCAGGCTGATTCCTCTTTCTACAATGCATTCAGTTGCAGATCAGTTTCACACATTGAGCACGGAGCAGCTCAGTGTGTGAAACTGTCAGTGTAGTGTAGGGGATAGTGAGGGCAAAACAAACCTGTTTGCCCTTATTTAAAATAGAGCCCGCCGTCACATTGCATGCTACGGCCCAGGGCCTCCTAGGATTGATGACAAACATCTCCCAGGAGGCATAGCGGTGCATAGATGACAAGCTGAGGCTCCTGCAGCCGCGGCTATAAAGAAAAAGACATCCGAATATAACAGTAAGCTTTTTTTTTTTTTTTTTTTTAAATGATATGCCAAAACAATATAAGGGGACATAACTACAGGGGATGCAGCATAGTTGTCAAAGAGGGTGGAGCTCCACTTTAATCCTCTCCACCTTCTCTCACAGGCTTTGCTGAGGCAGTGGAAGACATTGGCTCCTGCTGCGGTCAGTCAAAGCATGTGATGAGTGACGGGCCAAGTCACACTGCCTGTGTCCATAGATACAGACAGTGTGGCTCGGTATTGAGCACACAGGTGTGCCACAGTAGGAAGCAGGGGACCCAAGAAGAGGAGGATCATAGCTGCTCTGTGCATATCTACTGAACAAAGCAGGCAAGTATAACATGCTTGTTATTGTTTTGAAAATTATACTTTACAATCACTTATATAAATGATCAATCAAATCAAATAAAAAATACATTTTGGGTGGCCACTGACTTTTGCTTATGCAAAACTTTTTAGAGTAAATTTCATACTTACATTACACGTATGTTAAATATGATTCTTGAACCAGAAAACATACAGCTCAAATATGCAGGCGGGAATTCTTAGCTGAGAAACCCCCTCCTTCAGATAAAAAAAAAATGCCCAATAAGACTTCTGGGATTTAAGACATACATTTTGCCCAAGCTAAAATCCAGGAAGCAACTGTAGAAACAAACAATTAAATACCATCTATTCACTACTACCAGCAGCATAAAAACCAAAAATAGTTTTTGTTGATTGAGAGAGTTTAGTTCTCCTTTAATATGTCCCGTTAAATCAAAGATGTAAAATAAACCCATGTTTTATATAAACTTTGGAAGGAGAATTCACATTTCAGTCGATGACTGCTTTAGTCTAGGAATAGGTGGCCATTTGAAGAATTCCATACAAGGAAGCAAAGGCTCAGGAATGAAATTAGAAACTGTTCAATGGACTGCTATTAAAAAAAAGAAAAAAATATTCCATAAATATGGGATTTTGTCCAGCAAAAACAGATCCAAGTTAATGTGCATTCTTTTCATAAATGGACAATTTGGAGCCAGTTGGTGCCGAAACTTCTGTCTTAGACGCCACAGAATATATTTACAAAAGAAAACAAAGACAAAAGGGAAACGCATGATTAGAGTGTAAACACTAGTTACTAGAAAACACTAACTTCCAATGTTACACACAACGAACTAGAAAACTGACCTCAAATAATGCTGACCATCTTCAAATCATTCTCAGTCATATTGCCCATTATTAAGCTTTATTCTATAAATGGCTCTAAAAATTTGGTAAATTAGTATTATTATTATTATTATTATTATTATTATTATAGGAAGTCCAGGCTTGTATATGTTGCATTTTAATATGTTTATTGGTTTTGAGAATAAAACACGAGAATACAAAGGCAAGCTTGTAAATTGCCCACACAGGGGCAAGATAATGGGTAGACATTACAATTAAGCAATAAAGATAAAAATGTATGCTAACCAAAATAACAGAAGTCTAACATTTTGGGATGATACCGAAAAATAAAAACTGCAAAAAAACGCCATGTCCCCAAAATCTACGTGCAGTCACCGGGGAGGGGGAGCTTCTCCTGCAACCCACCCCATAGGCGGTGATGGCATAAACAGGAACAGAAAGGGACTAGAAAATAGGTGAGGGAAACAAAAAAAGAAAAAGGAGGGTCATAGACAAGAGAGGAAGGGGGTAACTCAGACTCGGAAGCCCCAAAGGGAGCAATGAGACAAGGCACAATCAGGTCGGTTGGAGTGAGGGGAACTCATAAGAGATCCATGGTACCCAAACCTTGAAAATTTAGCATGTGAATCATTCACAATACTGGACATTCGCCCACAAAGAATCATAGCGGTCATAGAAGACTTCACCCCCTATAAGGCTACGCATTGGGTCTTCCAAGCTTGAGATATGGTCTGTTTAGCTGCAATAAAAGGATATGTGGCCAGCTTCTGCTGTAAAGCTTTTGAGACAGGTATTGGACAGTGTAATAAGGTTAACTTAGCGTTCCTATGGACCGCAGATGAAAAAGGGTCTGAAGCAAGCCAAAAACCCTTGACCAGAACCCCACTAATCTTGGGCAGGACACCGCTGTCCACAGTTGCAGAAAAAGCTATCAATACCAGGTTTGGATATTTTATACACATAGTTTTATTGGACAGCTACCTGGTAAAACTTTGAAAAAGTATTAACAGAAGCACAGGTAGTATTCTTACAGAACTGGACAGAGGCTTGATGCCTAAAGGCCAAGGATATGTCAACAGATCTGATGAGGTGAGTGCAAAAGCTCAGGCAGAAATTTTTGTTCTAGAGCATGGGCGCTAGCAATAAAATTCATTATCCACCCTGCAATGATGGATTCTAAAGCAAGGTGCCCTTTGTGAATACCCCAAAAAAGAACAAATAGGGAAAATGTTTGTCTGATAGAAGCAGTAGCTTTTAGGTACACTTTAATTTCCTTTGAGTGCTTAAGAGCAGAGCACAATAATGGAAATCTGAAAATACCTTTGAATGAAAGGATGGTCTAGGACAGAAGGGAAGAAAAGCCAAAGGCCATTGAAAAAAGTGATGGATAAGCCAAAAAAATTGCTCAAGTTAGATTCAGGTCAAGACCTGTTTGTAGGAAAACCAAAATGCGAGGCACAGAGTAATCTCTGGGATTAAAATGTTTGTGCTCTCACTAGTCAATGTAAGATTTCCACGTGCAGTAGAAAAGTCGGAATCACATACTCAGAAATAGTCTGGCATTGCACCCATGATCTGCTAATTTGGGGTGCAAAGTTCTTCAGGCTCCTAATAAAAAAAAAATATATCAATCGGACCATTCAGCAGTGCCCAGCTGAATTTCAAACTGTGTGGCTGTCCTTGCTTTACAGAAGTCGATCATTTGACCGACATCTCCTGACCGAACACATTGGAAAACTTTTGTTGATCAGCCAATGCACTGCAGCTGTTGATCAGTGTATTCTGACAGCAGTGGGACCCGCTGTCAGTAAACAATGTCCCAGCGCAGGATTCCTCCACCCTCCTGATTTGTGTGGATGAAGTAATGTGTTGGTCATGCCCGATACACAAATGCAGCTTTTTTTCATTCTACCCAGCTGGCTGAACAAAATAAAACTGACAGATCACTGTACTAACAGTACAGCAATCTCCCTTGCTGTGCCATTGTGTTTTGACAGGGGGACTGCCCCCACCCCACCACAACACATGAGTCAGCTCTTGCAACCACTGGCTGCCAGCGCTAATTGGATACCAAACAAATGCTGGTTTTCCATGGGAGATGGGAGGTGTACACAGGCCAAATGTTGGCCAATTTGTACTGCATTGGCCGATTTCAGCTGATATTCAACCATGTGTACCTGGCCATAGAACAACGGTCTATAGCAAGGCAATAGTCAAAACCAAAAATGTATTGTATTAATGGAGAAGAATAAAATCGCTGGACCTTGTAAAGCACCTGCTGCAGGTATTTGGATAAAAAAAAATAAAAAAAATGAAGAGCTAAAACTAGACAGTTCACAAACATGCATAGAAACTGTATATTTAGCATTTGATCTACAAAAACACACGCAAGAAAATGAACACAGGCCAAAAAACGTGTGCCCTTTGCATTTTTCTTTCATAGAAGGAATTATTGTTTTTTTTTTGCAATGGGAACAATTACATTTACACTGGTTTGCCCATTTATGTATAGTTGATGTACACTTCCCATGAACTTGTTTTGGTGGTATTCGATCACCTCTGTGGTTTTAAATTTTTAGCGCTATAAAACAAAAAAAGAGCAACAATTAAAAAAAAAAAAAAATGTAAAAAACAAGAACAAAAATGTATTCATCAGTTATGGCCAATATGCATTATGCTACATATATTACGCCTATATTGATTGGTTTGCGCAAAAGTGGTCTATAAAATAGGGAATACATTTATGTTTCCTTTCTTTTTTTTCAAACTAGTAATGGTGCCGATCAGTGATTTTTAGCGGTACTGACACTGCAGCAGACAGATCGGACAACCCGACAATTGACACTTTTTTGGGAACCAGTGACATTTCAGTAATCAGTGCTATAAATATGCACTGTTATTGTACCAATGACACTGGCAGGAAAGGGGTCAACATCGGGGGCGATCAATGTGTTCCCGGTCTGGGTTTTCTTCCTGTATGGGGGACTGTGTGACAGGGGAAACACACAGATCCGTCATCCTGCATAGCAGAAAGACAGGATTCTGTGTAATCTCTCCCGTCAGAGCAGAGACCTGCTTTGCTTACACAGACGGATCCCCATTGTCACTGCGGGGAACAATCGTGGGTGGCCGGCGGACAGAGTACACTGGACCAGCTGATTAGCTCCCTCTCTGGCCAATGTGAACGCTCACAAGCCGACATACAGCTACAGCGATTTGAGGGATCGTGCCAAGCTGCCGCAGTATAATTACAGCGGGTGGTCGGCAAGCGATTAATAAATGCAAATCTACTGTGTACTGTAAGTGCACTTGGAAGTGCAGTCACTGTAGCTCTTAGGGGGGGGCATGCCAGGAAAATAAAAAACTGCATTTTTGCTTGCACATGTTTGGACGATAGAAATCAGCAGAGCTTCCCCTCATTTCAGATCTTCAGCGACTGCACTTAAAGTGCACAGTGAATTTGCCTTTAGTAAATCCACCCCTATGTCTCTACTGCAATAAAAAAAATAAAAAATAAAATAGCTGTCCACACTTTATTATACAGTTAACATTCCACTTTAAAGAAAAATCGGTTAAAATACAGCACTAACTACTTACTTTACACAGCTGGGTGTGCAGAGCAAATTCCAGTCTTAAAAAGTCACCTTTTTCCATGTAAAGTTGGATTTACTAAATACAATATAGGGGAAGAAAACTAACTTTTGTTAATGATGCCTACGAAGCTACTAGCATGCCAATAAGTGATCTGTTCATTACACATACTAATAATGTAACCTTTTGTTGCATTACGAAATGTCAGAAACCCCTTATGAGGAATCTTGCTTGGTATGTTTCTGTCCACGGTTTAAACTAGAAATATCTTTTCAAGAATAAAGAGTGAATTGTAAAGAGGAAACAGTACAGTGACTGACTGAATACTGTCATTAGAACTTCAAAAAATGAAAGCTCTTTGTAAGATTTACTAAACATTAATTTTATTTACTCCAAAATGTTTCAGTTTAATAATAATAAAAAAAAAAAATAGGATCTATAGTCAAAGCATACACCTTTATTTTATAAAATCAGGATTGTAACAATACAATACTATCAAAAGTTTCACAATCCTAATTTAGGTTCACAATTTTAGGTTGAGTTCTGCCTGTATGCTAGCCATCTTCTTTAACAACTTGCTGGATTCCCTGCATGCTTTGCAGCTTCTCCTCCGCTTATTACTTTGGTTTACTTAAACATTCTATGGACTGCATATGATATGGTAGCATGCTGCCTGCAAAAAATGATGATGTGTTATGCTTCCTTCACTGACTGCGCCTTTTAAAACTCCTCTTCAGCATCTCTGTATTTCAGAATGCAGGCTTATGATAAAGCAGTGTGTGTTCACAGGGCACAATGAGTATGTGTCATAGAATTCAAGAAAGTAAGTGTGTGGAATTCGTCAACATCGGTTTACAAACTTAAAAGGTCATTCTGATTAAAAGAGAAGAAGTAAAGGGGTTTTTTTGTTTTGTTTTTTCAGATTAATGCTTACCTTGGTGGACGCAGCATCAGACTGACACTGCATCTGTCCCCCAGCATCTCTGCACTGAGCACCGAGCCACCGAACACCGCCGATGGCTCGGTTCTCTCACCTCCCCAAGCGGAGAGCTGCTGCCCGTCAGTCTGCATCTCTCCTGCTCTACTCCTCCACACTCATTAAAGTGCTGAGCTGTGGAGGGGCAGGGGGCGGAGGTCTCAACGGCTCGCTGAGAAGCCGAGACTGCCATCAGTCCAGCCAGCTGGTGGATTCAGTCTTTTTAAGTCGGGATGTAGTACTGCCTCAACTGATTGCAGTGAAGTCAGCAAAGAGCGGAATTCAGACTGCTCTCTGCTGAAACAAATCACGGATCGGCACCATTACTAGTGTAAAAAAATAAAATAAATTGAATGTCAAAGAAATGCATTAAACACAAAAAAAAAAAATATATGAACATAGATACACTTTCACACCCAATATCTGAAATCCATATCACAATTTTCAGCATATCATGTAAAATTAAGATCAATACTTATTTCACTTATACTGAAGAGTGAAATTCTCCTTGGGAAGATGTCCCAAAAAAACTAAAAGGGCATCATCATCACCTTGTCCCTATGCAAAACCAGTTTGGACACACGCCACACAGAGGTAACGCATATAAAAACGACCTTGTGGGTGAGAGAAGCATGTCTATAATAAATTCAAGCAGTAAATTATAAAGAACTTAAAGAGACAGATCCAAGTAGTAGGGAACAGTTAAATGGAGCTAGATGGGAGACTTGTTGTACAGTGATTTTTTATCAAAGTGAGCAGTTAATGGTCGCAAAGGATTAAAAAAAAAAAGTTCAGAAAAAGCTAGAAAAAGTGTCAGAACAAGGAAGATATCCAAAATGTCAAGTGATAGATTAAAATTATAACAAAATTAACTGGGAGTTTTGACGCAAAGTTTGGAAAGATAAGATATCTCAAAGATATTCCTCAGAAACATGTAGCAGAGTATGTAAAACAAAAAAACATTACCTGTTCAAGACATTAAAAAGGAGAAGTAGAGTGAAAGCTTGTTTGGCTGTACTTCTATGGATCATAAGAGCGTATTTCCTTTTGCACTCCTGTGACCCGTTTTTAAACAGAGAGCGGGCTTAAGTCCTCTCTCTGCTGATGTCACAAGTCGATCCAGGCATTGCGACAATGGAAGTCGGGATCCACCAAGTGCCTGGACCAACATCCGGTTCAGCCTCTCAGCGAGCCGCTGAGAGTCTGAGTCGGCCGCTCCACCCCCTCCACAGCCCAGCGCTCCAGGGGCAGAGCAGAGAGCTGGTGACTGCTCAAAGAGTTGTCAGAACAAAGCAATCGATGGTGTTATTTCAATTGAGTTAGCCAGAGGCTTCGAAGGTGCTATTGTGGCCTTTACTCAACTGTGTTGAATTTGGAAGGAAAAACATGGGAAACCGACTAGAGAAGGTCACAGCTCATTCCTATACTAAAGAAAGGTGATGCCAAGGATTGTAACTACAGAACAATTACATTAATTCCACATGCCAGTAAAGTATTGCTCAAAATATTACAACAAAGGATACAATCATACACTGAGCAAGAACTACCTGAAGCGCAGGGTGGTTTCAGAGAAGGCTGAGGAACAAGAGACGTCACTACTAATTTTAGCTGAATATTAGAGAAGAGCAACTACCAAGACTGTATACTTAAGCTTCATCAACTAGAGAAAAGAGTTTGAGCGGATCATGATAAATTATGGAGAAATACCTAAACTCATAACTTATTTGATAAAGGGCCTCTACAAAATTCATGAAGCCGTCATAAGAACTGAATACGGTAACACTGACTGGATTCCAATAACACATGGCGTCAGGTAGGAAGGCATCTTGTCACCTTACCAACCTATAGGTCACCTTCAGAAATGTAAACTTGGAAGAAGAGCTTGTTGGTATCAAAGTTTGCGGTCGAAAAAGAAACAACGTTCATCATCACCATCAGCAATGAAGATACTCTTTATTTATAAGCTTTATACAAAAGTCGTAACATGGGATTAGAGCTGAATATAAACAAGACAAAGATCATTGACAAAGCAAATGACAACAATTTTGAAGTGGACGGCAAAAGAATAGAAGTTATAAAGCATTTTATTTTCCTGGGCTCTTTTTATAAACAAGGAAGCAACTAGTAGTGACAAAACGCTCCACATTACACAATGAAGACTCGACAAAGTATTACAAGTAAAAGAAAATACACTCAAAGACTCGAAGATCAGAATTGTTTGTGCACTCATTTACTCAGTTAATTATGGATATGAAAGCTATTCACAATGAAAAACAGGACAAACAGACCACCAATTTCAGCTTGGGATGCTGAAGAAAAATGTTATCCATGCCGCGGACAGACTGTAGAATTAACAGATAAATTGTGGAAGAGATCAAACCGGCTAGGTCACTAGAAGCCCAAATGAAGTTACAACTGTCCAATTTTGGTCATGCACAGAAGAGAGACGTCACTGGAGAAGGAAATAATGTTTGATAAGATTGAAGGAACCAGGCAAAGAGGAAGACTACAGCTGTGGGGATGACATGGGAAGATCTTGCAAAACTACAAAATTGACCAAAAAAAAACAAAAAATCAAAAAAAAAAAAAAATCGATATCCTGGCTTTTCCCTCATCTGTAATGTTTTTTCAGCTTCTTCGCTAATCATAGTTTTGAAGTAATTACATAACTCTTCGGGATCCCAATCTCTTGCATCAAGAATGGAAAATCTATTGTTTAGATTAATCCAGTAAACTTGTGGAATATTTTCAATGTCACATCAGAACTCATGATTGCTTCCACACTCAGCTCCTGGCTTAGTCCTTGCCTTCAAAATGGCAGATTTCCACGTCCGCCTTAGGCTTATTTGATTATGGTACATGCCAGTTTGAGAAGTTCATGTGTATGTGTATATCTGATGCTTGTGGTGCTGCAATTGTGTATTCATAATGGACAGTTTTGTTTGTTTTACAAAACTGTACAAATTGAACATTGGCTTAATTTCTTAAGCTGTACTTTACACAAATATTACTTCTGCACTGAAGCCCCATGATGATTAGAAGATCTTGATTCTTTGCTTGCGCTACTGCATTTTTAAATTGTTCTTAAAACTCCTCTACACCCTCGTCTTCTGTGTCTTTTCTTGGAGCATACACTTTGATCTTTTAAATTGTCCCGGATTTGTTTGTTTTACATTTTAGGATGGGGTGCCTTGAGACTTTGCATAATTGTAAAAGGTGTCTTGACTGAAAATATATTAAGAAGCATTGACCTACCGCAATGTGCAGCCTCCATATAACTGGGAGGAATGGTGAAGAGATTGGGCAATCTCATTGCATGGTCTGCTATAGAGGGGTGTTCTCTGCATGTATTCATGGTTTTCTTTTTGTTTAGATTTGTAATGACACTGTGTGGACTGTCCTAAACTTGGTGCACATTGCTTTTCTTTATATTTTAGAGTCACAAAGTGATTTGAACAGGAATGCAGTGCGATTCCTGTTTGAATTACATGCAGTTTCCCGCAATGCCCCTGTGTGAACCCAGGCCACAATCACTATAACAAGCCCAGGTTCACACAGGAGCAGTGCTGGAAACCGCATGCCATTTGAACAGGAATCGCACTGCATTTGAGCCATTCATTTTTGTATGGGTTAAAAATCGAAGCACAAAAGTATCAGTTTCAGGTATCAGAGCATTTGCACGAGTCCAAGTACTCGTGCAAATGCTTAGTATGGGCATCGGTGCAATCCTACTTGCTATACATTTGTACCACATAAATCCTTTTATTGTGCTTAGACAAGCTAGGTTTCTCCCTGCCCCGTGCAGTTTTGCCCCATCAAAAGCTGGTTGCACAAGGTCCACCCATGCTGTGGTTGGCAAGTCTTGGGAACAGGGTGAAACCGAAATTCATGTCACTTTTGGACCCAGAAACCAGAAGTGACGTCACATATAGCCAACTGTGGGGAGTAACTGCTAGTGGCAGCCATTTTATATATGCAACATGTGCTTAGCTGGTAATTTAGATTGGAGGATCTTAAGAAAGGAGGTTCCTATATGCCTTAAAACATAAATTTTTTTCCTCCTCTTTTTACCAGGGTCTGGCTTAGCTATTCTTTTCATTAGCCAATTGTGAGTAGAAATTTCCTTTAGGTATTTCTGATTATCAGCTCAGCTGCTCATTGTACATATAAGTATATACATGCATTTATTTTTGTTGGTTGGATTTAACAGTGGAGTAAATACCTATGTTTTATTATGCTTGATGTGATACAAAATACTTGAAGATTTGTACCTAATGCATAACTATGAACACTATGTGCCTAATAGAACTTAATTGCTAAAGCATTTTGGATTATGTGGTATGCTTACTCTATAGATTTAAAAAAAAAAAAAAAAAAATCCACAACAGAAATCTGACTATTGATAGTGCTGAGAGACAATTTCAGTCCAGACTAGCTGCAGAAAGCAAAGGAATAATTGCATGGAGAAATTCCTGGGATAGAAACCAAGACTCACACCAAATAAAGTATGTGATCCAAATCTGATGACAGGTCTTGATAGACCTTATAGACTTCATAGCTTTTAGCATTATAGGAATCACAGATTCGGAGATGCTTGTTTATCTTAGAACTCGGGTGTCAACAACCACTGTATTAAAGCCAGCAACCATGAACAAGGATAACATATCGTTCCTTGGGACGGAAATCCTGACAATCCAGCAAAGCACACAGAGTGTCCCCTAGGAGTCTTACTAGGTCAGTGTACTACATCTACCAGGGCTAACCTGGGAGCAATGAAAATCAAGAGAATGTCCTCCATCCCAAAACAGACATGGAAGAAATTTCAGGGGAAGAAAGGCATACATCAGGGGGTACTGATCCCACAAACTATTCTAGTTTGTTGTTGACCCTGAAGGTCCATATTTGGTGTCACCCACTATAATACAGGTCCTGGAACACTTCTAGGTGTAAGGACTGCTCCCCTTGGTCAAGGCTCTGTCAGATGAGAAAATCTGCCTGTCAGTTGTCTGGAATGTACATGGTGGAATGTGAAATTCTACCCAAGACAGGATCCAATCTATATCTTTGCTTCAGGGGGACTTGTGGTTCCTCCCTGATGACAGATATACACCACTGTGTCATTGCCAAATGAATATAACATAAGAGCCCCTAGTAGTGTGGAGCACTGAAGTGAACCAAATCACTTGAAGTTTCAGGATGCAAATTGAAAATGAGACTCCAATGGTAATCAAGATCCTGTCCTTAAAAAAAAAAAAAAAAAAGGTGCCCAGTACACCTTTCCACCCCAATAGATTAACATCCGTCTGAGGATACACCATAAGATTGAAGAAAAGGACATCTCCAAACACAGAGCAAGATTCCTGAGCCACCAAGCCAATGAAAACCCTGGTCACAATCAAATTGGTCTGTCCATAAGACCAGATCATTATGTCTAACAATGACAAAAATATTGCACTAGAGGGGTCTGAAACAAATTGGACAAAGGAAGCTGCCTAAAAATCAGACTACCATCAGACTTGGGATTATCAGATAAAAGTAGAGAGTAGGAATGGCTGCTGAACTGGAGTATTCTAAACTGAAACTGAAATGTCTGAATCTTCTCCTGTTGAAGAAACTCTGGCATGAGCGGTGTCCAGAATTAGACTAGATGTGTTCCAACAAAAATGTTTGAAGGATCTGGATCACTCAAAGTCACTGTAATCTCTGTGCAGTCAAAGTCACGCGGTGACAGAGCCCAGCTATTTCCTTAACAGGAAGTCAACTAAGTATTCCACAACAGGGATGCAATGAAAGCACAGCAGGGGTAGTACTAAGACCAGCACCTTGCTAAGAAGGGGCATAAGAGCAGGGCCACAAACTGATTGTGCAGGGCCCAGCAGCAGCAACGCATAGGAATCACAGATTTACTGCAAGGGCGGGGAATATGTAGGTAGGCATCCGAGATGTTCACAGAGGCCAGAAAATCATCAAGGTGAAGGGAGGAAATAACAGATTTGGTAAAAAAAAGTTAGTGTAAAAGGGCGAGATGGGATGGCACCAGTAAAACGATCAGTTGAAAATTATTGCTACAGTCGTCTGCTCCACATAATATATAATTGCGGGATCAACCACAGCAACATTTAGATCTTTATGGTATTCTGACCAGACAATAACAAAAGAGGGTCCAAGCCAGAATTAATGAAGAGCAAAACTCACCACTAACAGAACGAAAACACAGAAAACACTTCCGACCACTTATCAGTTGGGTACTTAAAGAGAAATGCATTCTTTATAAGAATAGTAAGTGCCTTGTTAAGCAGGACACCGCAGGATCAGTGGGATAGACCTACCTCTTCACAAAATCATAACCACACAGATACAAGACTAATAAGCACTTAAGGGCAGCAAATAATTTTTAGGATGCGTCCAATATCCATAGAAAATAAGCTGGAAAAGCAGGTTGAAAAAGATGATATTTGAGGACCTAGGATTTCTAAATTATGCAAAAGACTTGAAACAGCCCTGGTAGAAACAGACTAGACCCTCCAGTTGTAGAGTACTGTGCACTGTATCAATTAGAGCCCAAAAAAAATCTTTAATTTGGGAATAATAGCACAAGAAATGCATCAGTCAAAGACTGGAGTAACTCCGACTCAGTATTTGCAGGTTGATGGCTTGGAAGCCGCTAAAGCAAGAGTAAAATCATATGCAGAAATTGCAGAAGAGGATGCAGAAGGGAGCTTGCAGCTTCTGCAATCAGAATCAGTAAATAACTGGGTGATTAAGTCTTGCAAGACTGTGGTAAAGGGAGACATCTCAGCTACACCCAATGGAGCCAAAGACGATTCAGAAGACAGAACAGACTTCAGGAGCAGAAAAGAACATGATTCCAGGATGCAGACTTTAGCAGCATCAGTATACAAGTCTCAAGCAGCCCCGGAATCATTTGAACCAAGTGATTTGGAGCACCCAGATAAAAGGACTAGACACCCCTTTATACCGCATGTCTAGATTCATGGGCGCGATGGTGCCTAGCATCTTATGTAAATGAGACAGCTTCTGGCATTCAGCCCCTCCAACCTAGACAGGGCAAGCCCTGAGGCAATTCCAGTGACTCTGAACCTGGAAAGCACATAAAGCAGCCATTTACCAGAAGGAACAACTGAAACATGTAACCCAGTGTCCAAAGGTCCCTTCCAAACGTTTTACACAACATCCAGTCCAGCATGGTCTAGAGACAGCACTCTAAAAACAGAAAGCTGCAAATTAAGTGATAAAGCTCCAGCAGCAATGGATAATTCTTGATTGAAGAAAAAAAAAAAATAATAATAATAATAATAATAATTAATAAATAAATAAATATATAAATAGAAGAAACAAAGCTACTAGCAAAAAACGACTTAGTCTTTAACACAGCAGAACTTCAGAAAAGATGTCCATCCTCCTAGGACACTAGCAAAAAAAGCATGTTAGAAGTGGGAAGGGTGATCCCGAGTTGCCAAAGGGAACAGTATAAGTATAAAACATTCTATGTCCCAAGTAATTAAATGGAATAGAAAAAAACAACGGTTGCAGTCTTTCAAGTCAAATAGCCGTCTGAAAACTCTTAAAAGCACAAGATTTTCAGTGTACAAGAATGCTTTATTTGAACGTCATTCATTTCATTATGTAATTCAGGGTGCTAGCGAAAAAATAATTTTTAGAGTGGGTGTTCTAAAAAGAAAGTCTAGCATTAGGGTTCTGTCTCTCCAATTGATAATTTACACACAGCCATAACTAGAGACAACTAAAAAGGATGTGCCCCTTCTACGACTTGTTCAGCTGTGTTGTGAGCAGAGTTTACACTCAAATTAAACTCTTTACAGTATTTAAAGCGGGAGTTCACCCATTTGTAAAAAAAAAAATTTTCTCCCCTTAGCTTCCTGCTCGTTCGGTCTAGGAGAATCGGCTATTTGTATTAAAATATGAGCAGTACTTACCCGTTTTCGAGCTGCATCTTCTTCCGTCGCTTCCGGGTATGGGTCTTCGGAAGCGGGCGTTCCTTCTTGATTGACAGCCTTCCGAGAGGCTTCCGACGGTCGCATCCATCGCGTCACTCGTAGCCGAAAGAAGCCGAACGTCGGTGCGGCTCTATACTGCGCCTGCGCACCGACGTTCGGCTTCTTTCGGAAAATCGTGACGCGATGGATGCGACCGTCGGAAGCCTCTCGGAAGCCTGTCAATCAAGAAGGAACGCCCATTCCCGAAGCCCATACCCGGAAGCGACGGAAGAAGATGCATCTCGTAAACGGGTAAGTACTGCACATATTTTAAAATAAATAGCCGATTCCCCTAGTAAAAACGAGCAGGAATCTAAGGGGGAAAAGTGCCCTCTAAGGGTGAACCCCCGCTTTAAGTAAAGACCTGAAAAAAAAAAAAACGTATAAAGCAGTGGTCTCAAAGTACCGGCCCGCGGGCCATTTGCGGCCCGCGGACCAGTTATAAATGGCCCCCAGGCAGGGCAGAAGTGGAGGGAGCAAAAAAAAATAAAAAAAAATTTTTTTTGTGAGCTGGAGCTATTTGGTGGTGAGCCGTTGGTATTACAAGTTATTACCACCAGATGTGAGCTGGCGCCATCTGGTGGTGGACGTTGGTATTACAAGTTAAGCATTACAAGTTAAAGTGGTAGTTCACCCTCACTCACATGATTTTACCATCGAGACAGGCATTGTAGCGCGAGCTACAGTATGCCTGTCCCGATTTTTTTAACCCCGGACTCACCTTGTTATCGTACATAGAAGATTTCGGCTCCCGCGGGGAATGGGCGTGCCTATGGAGAGGGAGGATGATTGACGGCCGGCCCTGGCACGTCACTCTCCCCGAAGACAGCCGGAGTAGGTCTCGGCTCTTCACGGCGCCTGCGCACAGGCTATGCGCAGGCGCCGTGAAGAGCCAAGCCTATTTCGGCTATTTCCGGAGAAGCGTGACGTGCCAGAGCCGGCCATCAATCATCCTCCGTCTCCATAGGCACGCCCATTCACCGAGGGGAGTCGGTATCTTCGATGTAGGAGTAAACGGTGAGTACGGGGGAAAAAAAAAAAAATCGGGACAGGCATACTGTAGCTCGCGCTACAATGCCTGATTTTATGGTAGAACAAAACATTTTTTTTTTTTTTTAGGTTTATAGGGTGAACCCCCGCTTTAAACAGCAAATCTAATGTAATTTTACACTATTTTCACTGCCATCTTCTTCCCTCTAATTAGAACCCCCAAACATTATATATATTTTTTATCCTAACACCTTAGAGAATAAAATGGCGATCGTTGCAATACTTTCTGTTACGCCGTATTTGCGCAGCGGTCTTACAAGCGTACTTTTTTTGGAAAAAATTACACTTTTTTTAATTAAAAAATAAGACAACAGTAAAGTTATCCCCATTTTTTAAAATATTATGAAAGATAATGTTACGCCGAGTAAATTCATACCCAACATGTCACGCTTCAAAATTGCGCCCGCTTGTGGAATGCCGACAAACTTTTTTACCCTTTAAAATCTTCATAGGCGACGTTTAAAAAAATCTACAGGTTGCATGTTTTAAGTTACAAAGGAGGTCTAGTGCTAGAATTATTGCTCTCGCTCTACCAATCGCGGCGATACCTCACATGTGTGGTTTGAACACCGTTTACATATGCGGGCGCTGCTCGCGTATGTGTTCGCTTCTGCGCGCAAGCTCGTCGGGACGGGGTGCGTTTTCTGGCTCCTAACTTTTTTAGCTGGCTCCTAGATTACAAGCAAATTTGTCAAACCCTGACTTACACCAGTGCAGGTGGTAATAATGCGCTCGCTGACACCAGTGCTGGGGGTTAATAATGTGTTCGCTGACACCAGTACTGTTGTTTTTTGAAGTTTGAAAGTTTGCATGCGGCCCCCCATGGCATATGAAAACTTGTCTTGTGGCCCTCAGGTAATTTGAGTTTGAGACCCCTGGTATAAAGTCACCCATTAATTTTCGATTGTTTACAGAAAACACCACTAAAATTAGAACTATTCAAATTACAAACTCATCAATGCCTAAGTGAACAAAACATCCCAAGGGGCTCAATTACCTAACTGTTGGGTTCAGCCATGTTACCCTTCTTACAGAAAACAGAAGATATAGCTAAGCTCCAAGCTTAAAGACATACTCTGCTACTCTCAACAGTCTTGTACCACTGCTCCCTGCATTAGTCAGAAGGAGTGGATAGAGGGCTTAGCTAAATGAAGAGATCTGCTGCCACCAGGGGATCCAGTCAGCATCCACCTCTCAGCAAGCTGCCAACATCACAGCCTTGCCTGTGCTTAAACCCAGTACATATACACCTAAGAAAATGGCAGGTGGGTCACCTCCTGAAGCCAAGAAATGTTACACTGAATTGTTTAGTCATATGGCACTTCTTGCTACTACTATAGGTATTTCTAAAAATAAGCAAGGTCTCTTTACCAAGAGCATACTCCGATCAAATGATTTTTATCTGCTGAATGAACCAAAGGCACTTGTAATGTAAAAAACATTATGCTATATAGGGACGTGGACTGGCACTGCAGACACTCTTCTGTGGTTGTCCCTTCACACTGAAGAAACTACAGCTGCACCTGTGATACAAAGCAAGTCTCGGCACATAATTACAGCCAGGAAGTAGTAGGGAGGAAGAGGAGCAGGATGTATGGAGTATAATTTGTACTGTAGGTCTTAAAAAAAGAAGTATGGGAAAAGAAAAGAAGATTATACTCACTTAGGTGGATCAATCTTCGATCCGATGCCACATCTGTCCCTTTCCAGCTCTGTATTGAGAACTGAGCGATCAAACACCACTGATTGCTCAGTTCTACCCCTCTGCTCTGGAGTTGCACTCTGCAAGTTCAGTTGCTCCAGAGCTTAGTAAATACGGGGGGAGGGGGGGGGGTTAGTTCTCCTTGCATACGATTAGGTAGTTTTTGCAAAATGAAGCTTCACTTCATTTACTAAACTCTGGAGAAAGTGCATAGTTTATGTGCCTTTAGAAAATGAGCCCCAGTGTGATTAAAGAGTTTATAAGTTTCCATATTAATAAAACATATTGTGTTAGTCGATATATTCTTCTGTGATTTCCTTCAAATAGCTGTTCTATCTATTAATTCAGAAATTCTTTGCCAAGCCTGCTGCAACTTACTGATGTACTTCAAGACTTGTTTTTAGCAAAACATCAGTACAAGGAATATTGCATAATAAAAAATAAAAAAAAGTAAAAAAATCTGCCTAGTCCGTTTAATAACAGCAATACAACCCCATCAGTAGTTACACTTCCACCCTATCCACAGTACCCAAAATAGGCAGGAGTTAGGCTTTTAAAAAAATACACAGATTTCAAACTACAAAATTACATGCACCAAAACTGAACCAATTCCTTCAAAATGATTTCTCCACACATATATACATAAACCAAAATCGACAAAAATAAGCTAAAAATCGACAAACATACTAATGAAGCTCAAATATCACTTATTCATTCTCAGTTCTTAAAGTGGAGCTCCACCCAAAAATGGAACTTCCACTTTTTGAAATCCTCCCCCCCTCTGGTGTCACATTTGGCACCTTTCAGGGGGGAGGAGGGAGCAGATCCTTCTATAATACAGATATTTGCTCCCACTTCCTGGCATAAATCACCGCAGTGACCTACACCACTTCCGGCGCCTACACTGTCCTCCCTCGCTGTCTTCTGGGAGACACACAGGTCCCAAAAGGACAGCAGGGATCAGCGAGGACATGCATGCGCAGTAACGAACCAGGAAGTGAAGCCACACGACTTCACTTCCCGATTCCCTTACTGAGGATGGTGGTGGCAGCAGCCGAAGAGCCGACACACAGATCGGCTTCTGACATCGCGGGCGCGCTGGACAGGCAAGTGCCCATATATTATACAAGTCAGCAGCTGCAGTATTTGTAGCTGCTGGCTTTTACAAAAAAATTCCGGCGGACCTCTGCTTTAAAAAAGATCAGCAATGACCTTTTCAACTAAATAATTCTGCCAGTTTATACCATCAAAGCAATGCAACCAGAAAGTGGCAAAATTAGAGAAAGTTGCTGTTGGGTAACAGAAGCCAATATTATAGAATACCATATAAATCATACCTCTAACATGACTTGTTTAGTGTCTGAGGTTTGAAACATATTAATAGTAGAAGATGGACGGTGGTGAGATAACAAAACTGGAACTTTTAAAATTAGTTTTTTGCTCCTTTTCCACCTTTGACAAGAATGACAGTTTATGTACCAGATGCTAAAGTGATACTATGGGTTCGTTATTTCTTCTTTTTTTTTTTATTTTTTTTTTTTATCCCAACAAACATGTCATACTTGCCTCCACTGTGCAGTTAGTTTTGCACAGAGTGGCCCCGAACGTCCTCTTCTGGGGTCCCACAGTAGCTGTCTCAGCTCCTCCCCACAAGAGCCAACCCCCTCTTGGAAGCTCCCTCCTGAGGGGGTTACCTTGTGAGCACGCTCCCATGTTATACACTCGGCATGCATAGCCGCCAAGTGTATGAACGGCCCCGCCCCCTGGCGGAAGCACCATTGGATTTGATTCACAGCAGCGGGAGCCAATGGCTGCGTTGCTATCAATCTATCCAATGAGGAGCTGATCAGCCATGGAGAGAACATGGGATCGTGCCCTCAAATATTTAGGACTCAGGTAAGTAAAACGGGGGCTTAGGGGGCCGGACACAGCAAAATGTTTTTTCACCTAAATGCATAAAATGCATTAAGATGAAAAAAACACCAAGGTTTACAATCCCTTAAGTCCAGGGTGAAAGAAAACAAAAGTCACATGCGGTACACACAAATACCATATCAAAATCAATGTTATATGGGAACATACATTTAATTATATAAATCAGGGGTGTCCAACCTGCAGTCCAAGATGGATATGAATTCAGCCCAACACAAAAGCCTAAACGTACCTAAAAATGAGTTGATTTTATTTTAAACAGTTTTGTAAAAAAAAAGATTACACTTAAAGTGTACACGCGGCTGGAAGAAAAAGAAATGACAATGTTTCTTTACTGGACATTTAGAAGCTTGATCTTCCCAAAGAGAAAAAGTCCCACTCTTTACAATCACGCTTTATTCAGGTCATCAGTTGTTAGGAGCACTTCTATTTGTAAGCAACCATTTTCAGAAATGAAGCACAAAACGGTAAAATTATAACCAAAACATCAAAATGAGCAGCTTGAGAATTGCTGCTACTACATCAATCGAACCGGATATTGATGCATTCGTTTATCAAAAGCAAACAGTGTCAAATAACGCACTCGTTTTAAGTTGTTCTTTTACTTTTATAATAAAAAATATTACAAAACAAAAACACGTTTTATTACTCAGATGGGTACATTAACAGATTGACCTCCGGCAGATTTTGCCCACTTCATGAACAGGCCATTTTTTGCAGTTCGACAGTGCGCTACTTTGCTTGCGCGGTCATGGAATGCTGTATGCAAACAAAATATATACAATTGCTTTCACACAAATATAGCTTTCTTTTGGTGGTATTTGATCATCGCTACTTTATTAAAATTTTTATTTTTTGGGCAATACAACTATTTTCTGCTATAAAACATATCCAAAATTTATATATACACACATATATATATATATATATATATATATATATATATATATATATACACACACACACACACACATATATATAATAAAATTTCTTCATAAAGATTTGGGCAAAATGGATTCTGCTACACTCCTATGGTAAAAAATCCCCAAAGGTGTCTATCGATTGGTTTGGGTGAACATTACAGTGTCTACAATCTAGTGTAGTTACTGGAATTTTTACTTATTTTATACTAGTAATAGTGGTGATCTGGAACTTATAGTGGGACTGCGATTGTCAGTCTCAGATTGTCTGCCGCATTAACATCTCCAGTGACATCAATAAAGTGATCAGTGCTAAAAAAAATATACACGTCACTGTACTAATGACACTAGCTGGGAAGGGTTAAACACCTAGGGCAAAAGGGGTTATAATGTGAGCCCAACAATGTTTACAGTGTTTCCTGTGTGGTGTTTTACTAAGCAATGTGCTGGTTTACACTCCCTGCTTTGCAAACAAAGGGCTCTCTTCTGTCATTTGCAGAGCCAATCAGCGGGTCCCAGCATGTGTTGCAACGAATGGAATGCGTGAGCGGACCCAGAAAAAAGCCACAACATACCGGTACGCGATTGTGCCTATACTTCAGCGGGTCAGCAAGTTGTTAATCTAATTCATTGATCATCACCTTGTGATCTGCCAACCTTTTCTGTTCTCCAGCTGTCCTTGTTCGTTTATTTTGGGTGTTGCCCAAGGCAATTCCCTCTTCTTCCAAGGAAGGTCAGAAAGTTGGTCAGTCGGAAAACCCTGATACAGATGAACTTGTGATGCTTCATAAATGCATCCAGTTCTAAGATTTACACAGCTCAGCAGAAAAAAACTGTTACATTTCAGGAATAAACCAGTTGCCCTATCTCCACTAGCAAATTGATTTGGTCATCTCCCTACTGACTCTGGTCTCTCCTATCAGCGTATTAGAGTCAACAGTGAATTATTACGATCACTTGGGCATGCATAGCAATACCCAATGTGTGGCACATCCGTCGGTTTTGTGTGAATGCACACCAGAAGCACATGTTTGCACTCAGATGTGTATGTGCACGTTGCGCAGGGAGTTTTAAAAAAAAAAAAAAAATTTTTTTAATGCATTTCACTAAACTTTACTTTTCCTTAAACTTGTTGTTTTAACATATTTGCTATTACAAGGGGACTAACAGGGAAGCATGGTTCCCAAGATCCAAAAGTACAAATGGGCCAAAAAGACAAATTAAACGATTTATTAATCAATAAAGAGTTGCAATAATTTGTGTTATTTTTCTTCCTGGAGTTCAACTTTAAATACTTTGAAGTCACAGAAGCAGAACAGGTAGGCAGATAAGGAGCTCAGATACCAGTGTCTGCAAACTCACTTTGGGACAAGGGCTGATATACTAAAGTCAATTGAACAGCATGACAGGCAAACCACTAAAATCAGCACAGGTTTGCTTTAAAACGTTAGGATAGTAAAATGGAGTGCTCCACTGCAGTCACTTTCTTTGTTTCACTACTGCGAGCTACCGAACAACCTCATGTCTACTTTCCATTGGCTTCCGCCACTCCATGTAATCCTTCCCTCAAAAGGTACGCAATCTTGCTACCAGGTCTGTTCCAGCATTCCGGTGTCATCACATACAAAAACACAGGACCAGTAGCCCTGCATTGTACAAAACAGTGAGGGCCCACCCACATTCCTGAGCAGCGGACGAAGACCAACAAGGAAAGAGGGCATCTGCTGCCAGGGAACAAGGAATAAAAAAATCCCCATAGGCACACATGCATTTACTCCCATGCAGGGAGGGATGGGGGGCCCACTGCATGGGTAAATTTAAACATATCCCAGTGTTGGGATTCAAAATAAAAAAATAATTGAATATATACCAGCTTATTAAATTATCAAAACTGCTACTAAAAAAAGATGAAAACATTGTTCATCTCTGTTGATTTTCTGTTGGAATGCCATTTGAGCTCTCCACAAATATATGGCCTGCAATGTTATGGGAACAGGCACCAAAAGATAAAAAAGTATTTCTAACAAAAGCCACCGTGTAGTTTGAGCAGAATTTGACTTGCACTTTCATGTCAAATTTAAAGTCCTCTTTTTTGTAACTCAAAGTGGAACTAAAAAGTTAACCTTTTTTTTTATATTGGGTAGATTAAGGGAGGGTTATAACCTGTCAGTTTTTATTTTATTCCCCCCCATCTGACTTATTGTGGAGATTTCCCTTCACTTTCTGTCTCATTGCCAAACTAGGAAATCTCTCCTAAGTGAGAGGAGCTGTTTTTGGTGAAAACAGTAAAAAACACAAATAGAGAGGGTGAATCTCTCAATTGAGGGCACAGACAGTAAAAAAAACCCTGATAGGTTGTTTTAAATTATCACAAGTTTAACCAAAACTATAACAAAATGTGTTTTTATTCATTTTTCTATTGGAACCTGCAAAGCAAAGAAAATGGGGTTCTATAAGTTCCTATAGTTGCAGGACCATACTAAGGAACAGATCACTAGTTAAGGGGGTGGATAAAGTGTTAATAGGCTACAAGTGCTCTGCGGCTACATGCTGGGTCAAGCACCACTAATCTTCCTTTTTTTTTTTATTCATAGCAGAGAAACTGGTCCACATGGACCTCAACAACAGGACACAGCAAGCATATAGAAATACAGGTGAAGATACATGGGGTTGCTTTACACATCACAGGTCAAGACTAGGTATCATGTTGCCTGCGACCCTGTGTGGGGACCCAGGTGTAGCGTATGGGAGGATACGTGTGTGTGTGCAGGGGCAGATCCTGCGCTAATCAAGTGCGCGTATCCCCGCAGATGTTAAGGACCAATAGGCCCAGCCATCTCCGCAGTTTCCAAAGATTCATTTAGAGAAAGAAACAGACAGAACGAGGAGTAGAACGGCAGGAGAGAGAGGATAAGAGAGATAGCCCCGAGATATAGGGGCGGGAAGGTAAAGAAGGATAAAGTAAGAAGCAGAGGGGAAGGATAGCAGGGAGGGGGGCAGGGGGGGGGGGGGGGTAGTGCAAACCATGGGTCTGGGGGGGATCCCCATATGGCATCATTGTCACAAAACATGTCCCCAGCCCCTAAGTGCCAGGGGCCAGAGCAATTGGGCGTGGGCTGGACTGACTAACCGTCTGGACTTCCCCTCTAAGGTTCTGTCCCTCATCGGAATACCTAAAGAGGTTCCAAAGTTGCCAAGTCTTTGTGTACGTCTCCCGTCTTTGCTGACTAGTGAGGATCAAGTCCTCCATTCGACCGATATCGTCTACTTTTTAAGCCAGTGGGCAACAGTTGGCAGGTGTTGAGACTTCCAGCATAGTGGAATGCAGGCCTTGGCTGCATCTAGCAGGTGGCGCACTACCGACTTCTTGTAGGTCCATGCTGGGATGTCTGTAGCATGTAACAAAAAGAACGCCGGGTCGTCCAGTAGCACGCGGTCTGTGAACTTCTGGGTTATGCGTCGAACTTCTGTCCAGAAGTCCTGCATCCGGTTGCATGACCAAAATATGTGCAAGAGGGTACACCTCTCTTCTTGACATCGCCAACAAAGGTCAGAAGACGCCGGGAATAGTTTATGTAGCAGAGTGGGCATCCTGTACCACCGGGTAAGGATTTTGTAGTTCGTCTCTTGAACTCTGGAGCTTAGAGATAATCTTCCTTTTTTTATGTCATTGGAGGTCAGCTATCTTTAGAGATTATCAAAGCCAGTCCCTGATGACGAGCCACCAGGTCCACCCTCCAGCCTCTGAGTTTCTGCTCCTGCAGCCTCCTGGGATGCCTAACAGGGATATCACAAGAAACTGCAGGCGCAGGGACACTTCATTTTCACCCAGGCATAAAAGGATGCAGGGAAATACAAAAATACAAAAAAAAAAAACTAAGTTCTAGGCATATATAAAAGACACAAATTCAGCAGCAAAAGCATTATTATTATTATATTACAAGAATTATAATAACCTGAATTTGACCTGGTGTTAGCTTCTTGCCATGCCTGTATAGTAGGGCTGGAATGTAAGAGGAGGAATCAACACAAGGAGTCACCCAGTTCATGTGCTGACAGGAAACATGCTGATAGAAAGAGAAAGCAGACAGAGAGATGGACTCATAATTGCTGCTTTGCCTTGGACTGTCCATTCACGAAAACCTGGGCTCAGAAGAGGTGGGTTGAATAATGCTGGCCATCAAACTGAGGACATGTGAAGGTTGAAAAAAAACACTCTGGGTAAAATCTCTGTACTAAATGTAAATATTGCAACAAATGCTAGTTTTATTTTATCTTGCAATTGTCTAGTTTTATCTTATTTTTCAGCTATAGCTAGGCTTTAATAATGCTTTGCATAGCAGTGTCTGAAAAATCACAGTAAATAAATCACTCAGAACAAAATAATTTTCAATATATACAGCAATTTAGGTAAACCAACCTGCTCCAGTCGATGACCCTGTGAAGGCAGACTGATTGTGGCTCTCAGAAATAGTTTTTGGCAGTAGAAGGTAGGTAGCTTCCAGGGGTCCTGACGTCAGGAAGGGAGTAGCACATCCATGATGAGGATGGTATTCACCTTTTTCTTGAAATTTCAGCAGTCAGTTTACAGTTCATCGGATTAAGATTCAACTTCGTGCAGCAAAAAATTCTCTAACCTCACTTTTCCTTAGGATAAGAAAGTATTACCCAAAGTCTTTAAATGCGCAGCATGTGTCCACTCAGTCATGTATCCCTCAGGCTTTTCTCATGTGTGGAAGTCGGGAAACCTTGAAGTCAGGTATCCTGCGAGGGTGGAATCATTTTTCAGATATGAGCTGGAAGCTGATAACCTGTAGAGAAAGGAAATTTACGATTGAAATGTAAACACGAATACTATGCTTACCTTGGCAAAATACTTTATAGGCGTTTATGAACTAAATTACCCATCGTACTAAGACTCAAAGTTAGTAATCCAAACACTGGTAGAGTCCCTGCAAATGTTCAAGTCTCTTCACAAAATAAAGATCATTAACCTACCCCTAAAACAAAGTGAAATGCTAAAGAATGCTGAAGAGTCAAGATGTTTTATTAGTTGTACACACACACACACACACACACACACACACACATCTTGGTCGCCGAAGAAAAGGTATACATAAGACACAAGTGACAATGTCATTGTCAGGCCAAACCCCAAATCTACCTGACCCCTTAGAATCCATTCACACGTGCACGTACTGCTGTGACAACTGCTTTAATCGCACAAACAAATCGCAAACGTGTCCGATGTTTTGGCGTGATTCTGGAATCATGGTCGGAATCACATGATTCCAGTATGCTCAGGTGTGAATGGAGCCCAACTAACATTTGATTCTCAAATTTTGGAACAGGTGTTTAATTTATTAAGAGATACAAAAAAAAAAAAATACTCATAACCACAGTAAACATGCGTCTCTTTCAAATACCCAATCATTGTTAAAGGCTTTAAAAAAAAAAAAATGCAATCTACAGTGCCTTGCAAAAGTATTCACCCCTTGGCTTTTTACCTATTTTGTTACATTACAGCCTTTAGTACAATGATTTTTTTTTTTTTTATCTGAATTATATGTGATTGATCATAACACAATAGTCTAAATTGGTGAAGTAAAATTAGAAAAATATAGGCATGGGGGGGGAATAGGATAAACGAATCAATAGGGGAAACCCACAAGGTTACGACATGCGGGGAATGTGAAATGTTTTGTAAAAAGAATATTATGAATGTAACCTGTTTTTTATACATGTTGAAAAAATGTAATAAAGAGAATTAAATCTAAAAAAAGAAAAAAAAAATAGGCATAAAACTATTTTTCAGAAATAAAAAAAATGATAATTGGCATGTGCGTATGTATTCACCCCCTTTGTTATGAAGCCCATAAAAAGCTCTCGTGCAACCAGTTAGGGTCCTTTCACACGGAGCGGACCGTTTCTGTGTCCGCTCCGTGTGTCCGCCAAAGCTCAGCGGGGATCATCCGTCATCCCCGCTGAGCCGTCGGCGGATAGGGCGGTCCCCGCACACAGTGCAGAGACTGCCCTGTCTCTGCTCCGCTCTCCCCTATGGGGGATCGGATGCAGACGGACCGTCTGTCCGTCTGCATCCGATCCGTTCCGCCGGACGGAAGAAAAATATGGTTTCTTCCGTTCGCAAAAGCGGATCCCGACGGACGTGGATGGTCGGGGACGTTAGTGGATGCTCCATCCGCTAACGGACGCGATCCCATAGGGATTCATTACAAGTCCGTAAACGGACTTGTAATGAACGGACGAACGATCCGCTAGTGTGAAAGGACCCTTACCTTTAGAAGTCACATAATTGGTAAAATCATGTCCACCTGTGTGCAATCTAAGTGTCACATGATCTGTCATTACATATACACAACTTTTTGAAAGGCCCCAGAGGCGGCAACACCTAAGCAAGAGGCACCACTAACCAAACACTGCCACGAAGACCAATGAATTCTCCAAACAAGTAAGGGACAATGTTGTTGAGAAGTACAAGTCATGGTTAGGTTACAAAAAAAATTAAAATATTCAAATCTTTGATGATCCCTAGGAGCACCATCAAATGTATCATAACCAAAAGGGAAAGAACATGGCACAACAGCAAACTTGCCAAGAGACGGCAGCACATCAAAACTCAATGGACCAGGCAAGGAGAGCATTAATCAATCAGAGAGGCAGCACAGAGACCTAAGGTAACCCTGGCGGAGCTGCAGAGTTTCCCAGCAAAGACAGGAGTATCTGTACATAAGACGACAAAAAGCTGTATGCTTGAGTTGGGCTTTATGGCAGAGTGGCCAGAAGAAAGCCATTACTTTCAGCAAAAAACAAAATGGCACGTTTTGCGTTTGCGAAAAGGCACGTGGGAGACTCCAAAAAATGTATGGGAGGAAGGTGCTTGATGAGACTAAATTTAACTTCTTGGCCAAAGAAAATGCTATGTCTGGCGCAAACTCAACACATCACATCACTCAAAGAACACCATCCCCACCACAGTGAAACATGGTGGTGGCAGCATCATGCTGTGTGGATGCGTTTCAGCAGTTGGGACTGGAAAACTGGCGAGAGTTGAGGGAAAGATGGATGGTGCTAAATACAGGGATATTATTAAGCAAAACCTGTACCACTCTGTGTGTGATTTGAGGCTGGGATGAAGGTTCACCTTCCAGAAGGACAATGACCCCAAACACACTGCTAAAGCAACTTGAGTGGGTTAAGGGGAAACATGTAAATGTGTTAGAATGGCCTAGTCAAAGCCCAGACCTTAATCCAATAGAAAATCTGTGGCCAGACTTAAAGATTGCTGTTCACAAGCGCAAACCATCCAACTCAAAGCAGTTTTGCAAAGAAGAACGGGAAAAAATCCCAGTGGTAAGATGTGGCAAGCTCATAGAGACTTACCCAAAGCGACTTGGAACTGTGATAGCCGCAAAAGGTGGCTCTACAAAGTATTGACTTTAGGTGGACTTTTTCTGTTATTTTGTTCAATTTGTTGTTTGCTTCACAATAAAAAAAAAAATCTTCAAAGTTGTGGGCATGTTCTGTAGATTAAATCCTCAAACAATCCATGTTAATTTCAGGTTGTGAGACAAAACACGAAAAATTCCAAGGGGGTGAATACTTTTGCAGGGCACTGTACAACAGTGAAGTGGTGATGCAGCTGCACAGGCCTGGAGGATTAGCGTTAAAAATTGTAATATAACCCAAATTGAATTTTTTTTTTATATATTATATATATATATATATATATATATATATATATATATATATATATATATATATATATATATATATATATATATATATATATATATATACACATATATAATTAAATAGGAGGTAAACCCAGATGGGTTTTACTTCCTCTTTTGTTCCCTGCAAAGTTAAAGCATAATGGGCTAGTATGCATTGTATACTAGCCCATTATGTGCCACTTGCCTGCAAACGAAGCCAGCAACATCCCCACGTCCATCTTCATCCCTCTTCCTTCCGGGGCAATGGACTCCGGCCCTGTGAATGGCCAGAGTCATGTAACGTCATTGCTGTGCGTGAGAGCCAACAACGACGGCATGGGCCATGTAGAAAAGGCACGATCGTGCCTTTTTCTTCAGTGCACATGCGCCGTTGACGCAAGCGTATATGGTATATATCTCTTAAACTGTGCAGGTTTAGGAGATATTTCCAGTACCTACAGGTAAGCCTTATTCTAGGCTACCCTGTAGGAAAAATTGGTATGCAAGAGTTTACAACCACTTTAAGATTATCTAGAATTCGGTATGCAATAAATTGCATGCATATGAGCATACGTCTGTAAAAATGCTGGCATATTTAGTTGCCCAGAATGTGCTGGTGCTGTGTACAACTGTCCATAGACACAAATATGTGAAGGCAGTTGTATGCCACTACATGCATAAGGGCTGGTTCACACCACAAGGTCTGTAATTCCAGATGCGTTTATACATGCGCATTTTTGATATCACCCAGTGCGTCGTCCCCCCACCCCCATTTTTTATTTTATTTACCTCGGTTGCACTTTTGATACGTTTCTCATCGTTTCATACTGAAAAACTGCAACAAGTTCTACTTTTGTTGATTGTTTTGGAACACACTGCAAGGGCCATTGAAATCAATGTTACCCACCCGCCGCAGTTATACTGTGGCAGGGCGCTCCATGTAATAGTTACAGTGGGTGCACCATGTCCGCCAGCCACCCACGGTCGCTCTTCTGAATGGCAAAAATGGGGATCTGCCAAAGTAAAAAAAGCAGATGCCCGTTCTGTCAGGGTAGTACAGTGTGATTGTCTGTTCCTAGCGATCTCTCTGTACTCCCAATCAGTCCACCACCCCCAGTTATAAACCCTCACGCCTATTATCGCCTCATCTGACTTAACACCTTCGCTAACAGTGTCATTAATACAGTAATCCATGCTCAAACGCCTGTAGTAAAAAGCAGTTTATTTATTTTTTGGAGCTGCAGTGTGCATGAGCCCTAAAAGTGATCCTCCATGTAGAAGATTTTAGGTTGTGTGTGTATTTTTTACCATATACATTTTTTTTGATATGAAGGTAAACCTTTGAACTGATCAATTGAGGGTTTCATGAGTGAATAAGCACAAAAAAAAAAAAAAAAAAGTTGTCTGTGGAACTGACAGTGTAAGGTACAACATAGCATTCATGCTTCGATATACCAATAATGGGCTGATTGACTATTAGCATTTGTACAATTCTTTCATCACAAGGAAAGAATAAAGTCACTTCATGATCCTGCCTTGTGACATTTCTTACATGTATGTTAGATGGGACCCAGAAAGTCATGCACAAGACTTGACACTTTTATACAACTGTGCACAGAAAACAAGGATGTCTCTGCGATGACCTTTTCTATTCAATGTGAAAGTTGCTGTACTCAAACTTCCACCCCAGCATAAGGATTTTACTTTTTTTGCTTCACCCAATTCGAACATATTAGATGTTTTATGGGATTTTTTTATTTATTTTTTTAAGTTTACAGGCCCACAAAAAGTAATTGTATTTTAACAATGCATACTTTGAGCTATGATAAAAAGTAAGTCAGTCAGAGCAGCTCCCCAATGAGAAGAACAACAGATAGTGATGTGGTTGAGTTCAGCTGGTGTTTTCAGAGGGTGTGCGATTCTGTGTTTTGAGGGTGTGTATCAATACCAGCTCTGAACTGAGCACTGTCACAGAAAATAAAAATAACAAACAATTATCTACCACTGCCACCCATTAACCCAACGGTTACCATGCATTATACCAGAATAGTAACTATTAAAGGAGCAGTAGACAAAAAGTGTACAGAATAGAGTATAGCCTTTAAACAATCCAAAACATATTGATTCCAAATTAACACCACCTGCTAGCACTATACACTTTAAGACAAAGCATGCTTATAAAACACAAAGCAATTGACTTCCTGCCACAAGCCACAAATCGCATCCATAGTACTGCAACTAACCAGCTGATTTCAGCACTCATAGCCAACATGTAGTCATCAAACTTTTCCTAGATGAACTAATAACATAAGCTACAGTGGTTATAAATCCTAAACATTTCCTTACCTTAATGTGGCTGTAAACATCAAAAATGATCAAAGCATATCCCTAATGTGCACCTGTCTCAATTAAGAAGGCTAGGTTCACACATGTCCAGTGCCAATTTCCCCTCCATTCGCACTGCCATTTTCAAAGCAGCTGGGATTTCCACATACAGTTCAGATGCAAATCTGTCACCAGCGTCTAACAATAGCTGGTTGTTAAGGAGCGGACCGGGAAGCTGGCAGCAGCGTCCTTAACAATGGATGACTCATGAGCTGGCCGTGGAGTTCTCTGCCGACAGTGGCATGTTAAACACACACACACACCATTGCCGGCAATAAATCTGGAATGGATTTTGAGAGTAACCCGCAAACCAATTTTTCCTTTAAAAACATGCAGTGCCCCCCCAACGTCCATACCAGACCCTTATCCAAGCATGCAGCCTGGCAGGCCGGAAAAATAGCTCAGGGAGGGTTTGAGCAAGCACCGCCCCCCTCCCCTTCAAAACCATACCAGGACACATGCCCTCAACATGGGGGGGGGGCTCGGCCCCCCTGCTCCAAAGCACCTTGTCCACAGGGCCAGAACCCTACCTGGTGGTTGTGGGGGTCTGCAGGCAGGGGGCTTATCTGAATCTGTAAGCTCCCTCTAACAAGACCCCACCCCCTATGTGAATGAGTAGGAGTACACTGTACCCCTACTCATTCACCAAAAAAATGTGTCAAAAAGAATGACAGTTCTTGAGAATTCCTTTACTTGACCACTTAAGGATTGCCCCATGTACACATACTGCAGCAGAGCGGGCCTAAGCACAAACTTGTACACAACTCCTTGGGTCGGCTCTGGGGTACGCGCCGCCGGAGCCCCGCTCCAGTTGGACATAGCGGGAGCCAATAAGTAGGTCCAACAGCCGCAATGGCTGCCAGCCACCCGCGATTGTTCACAGTAGAGGCAGAATGCCTCTGTCAGAGGAAGAGAGATTTTGAGTTCCTGCTAATCAGTTTACACTTAACCCTTTGATCGCCCCTGGTGTTGACCCCTTCCCTGCCATTAATACAGTGATCATGCATTTCTTTCTTTTTTTATGCAGTTTTTACTGTATTGTTGTCACTGGTTCCCAAAGTGTGTCAGATTTGTCAGTCGTAAAAACAGTGCGTTTGTCCACACCAGTTTTTATTTTTTTGCGAAACGAGTTTACAAATCGCTTTGATGCGTTACAGTGGATGTAAACCTTCAAATATACCCAATGAAGTGAACAGCCTCAGATGATACACAGTGATGAAACAAATCCCCCTACATATCTGCTGTCTTCAGCTTTATATACTGTTTAGAAAATACAGATCGTGTTACCGATTTTTCTCTTCATGTTCAGCACTGGGAGTGGATTTATTAGCATATAGCCAATACAACTGATTGGAGGAAAGGCAACCATAATAATGGGCAGAGCTCTGCTGCAAAAAGGCAAGCTGTCTGCTCATTTATAGCAACCTCCCACCGCACAAACTTCAGGCTGCTTTTATCTCCAGTGCCAAATAGCTTGTCAGAAGTTATCAGGCTACAGAGCAGGAGAAAAACCACGGGACTCAGTGCTTTGGAGACAGATAGGAAAAAACACTACACATATATTTGCCCAGCTCAAATTTCATGAAAATCGGGTTTACATCCACTTTAATATTAAACCCGAATTCCACAATACACTAAAAATACATGATCCCTCCCTGAACATAATGCTATTAGGTTTTTAAAACTTTCCTCTCTACTTATCTGTACATCTTTAAGTTCACCTTTTATAACATATTACATTTTAAATCTGTATTTAGGGTATAACAAGAACCATGTTACATGGTCATGCAGAGCTCCACCCACCTGGCAGTGTAATTTATTCACAGAATACTGTGAATGGGAGAACTACAAGTACCGACAGCCTTTGTAGCCGTTGGCCTGTAGTTCTCAATGAACTACCACGGCACTGATGAGCATTCTAGGTAGTTCACGAATGCTTCCTGTCAGTGTGTAAATGTCTGCTTGTATGAAGAATGAGCAGGCAGCTTACACTGACACTTTAAAACACAGAGAACAAATTCTCCTGCGAACGAGAGGATAATCCAAAAATCAATTGCCCATAGGGATGATACAAACAACGGTGCCACAGGCCTTGCTGCCCTTCATGGATGGGGATATCCTAGTGGCAAAAAGAAGAAAACAAGGGCGCACCATCCTAGTGTATTACCGTTTAAAAGATTTTAATACAATTTTAAAATATATACAGGGCCTACTCACAAGTTTAGAAGAATTGCAGTAAAGCTTAATCGACATAAGCTGCAAAGAGATGTAAAAAGTGAGTAACAGAAACCCTTGTGGGCAGTCACAAAATAACCGAACATAACTTCTCTTCATCCCCTTATACAAAATAAATACTTGATATTTAAAAAGTTTTGTTTCTCTCACAAAACATCTGAGCATATTATTCAGTCTTGGCAAACTGACCTCTGACAATGGCATCACCAACATTCAACTCCAGTTACTATTATTGAAAGGCAACATTGTTACACAGCCGTTTATTTTACCTGACAAAAGGCAAAGAGATGTACACACAGCACTATTGCATTTCACCTTTAACAAAGTACAGCAGTTGTAATTGCCAATAAGCAACCTGCACCTCATCTTATTTAACCACTTCCATACCGGGCCCATTCTGGCACTCCTCTACTAAAAATCCACTCATGGAATGACGCCAAAATTCGGTACTTAAAAATCTCCATAAGAGACGCTTTCATTTTATTTACAGGCTACCAGTTTAGAGTAACAGAGGTCGTCCAATGCTAGAACTGTTGCTCACACCTCACGTGTGGTTTGCACAGTGCTTACATATGTGGGTGGGATTTACATGTGCGTTCGCTTCTGTGCGTTCGCTACCATGAACAGGGGCATTTAAAAAAAAAAAATTTTTACTTTATTTTTTTTTTAAATGGATCACTTTTATTCCTATTACAAGGAATGTAAACATCCTGTGTAATAGGAATCGTTCGGGACAGGTCCTCTTTATGCAGAGATGCGGTGTCAATAAGACCCCACATCTCACCTCCAGGCTGCATGAGAAAAAAAATCACGAGCCCATGCTTACCAGCCGCGATCAGGGCCTTTGTTTATAATCACGGCCCGGACGTGACATCATAAAGTCGTGCCTGGGCCTCCAAGGGTCATAGAAATTACTGGTGACCCTTGGAGGTCTGGTCACCGGAAATCTCTACGGTTGTCATTTGGTGGTGGGCGATTCTTTCTCTGCAAAACCTTGCGGCCAAAGGAGGCATCCGCAGATGCACTCACATCCACCTTGTAAAACTTGAAAAGGTGTGGACCGACGTCCAGATTGATGTCCCACACACCTGTAAAACAGACGCCTGATGGCGGAAAACCCAAGAGGCACCAACCGCCCTGGTCAAATGCGCCGTAACCAGAAAGGGAGGCGCCCGCCCCTTTTGGGCAAATGCCTGGAGCACGACCTGTCTGATCCACCTGAAAATGGAGGCCGACGAAACCGCCAGACCTTTCTCAGGACCATTCACTGACATGAACAGTGAGTCTGATCTCCTGAACGGAGCCGTAGCAGACAAGTACGCCCGTAGGGCTCGCACTACGTCCAAGGGAAGTAACGTGGCCTCCTTCGAGTTTTTCGGCTGAGGACATAAGGATAGTAAAACAATGTCCTCATTATAAAAGAGCCCTGCAAGACAAGGCCGCCAGATCAAAAACTCGTCTGACCGAAGGAATGGCTACTAAGAAAGACCACCCTCTGGGACAGAGAGAAAGAGGAATCCCCCGAAAGTCCTCAAACGGAGCCCTTTTGAAGCACCGAGAGGACCGAATTCAAGTCCCACGGAGGCAGTGGACACACAGGAAGGTCACGAGCCTGACCCCCTGTACAAACGTACGCACCAGGGAGTGCGTCGCCAACGGTTGCTGAAAATAAACAGCCAAGGCCGAAATCTGACCCATAACCGTACTTAAGGCGAGAGCTTGACCCACTCCCCGGTGTAGGAACAGCAGCATCTGGGGGTGTCCTTTCATCTCTGCACACGAAGAGATGTAGGCCTTCCACGTACGATGGCAAATCCTATGTGAAGTAGACTTCCGTGTAAGTAGCATAGTAGAGAACACCAATTCCGACGGACCTCGGACCTCCAGCTCCTGGCTCCCAACAGCCATGCCGTTAAAGCCAGCGACTAAAGCAGGGTGAGGGAAAAAAAAATCGGACCCTGCGACAGAAGATCTACTCTCAGGGGTAGAATCCAAGGGACGTCTGCCACCAGACGCACCAGGTCTGCGTACCAGGAAAGGCACGGCCAGAGCGACCAGGATTGTTAGCATCCCCTCCACTTCCAGTCTGCACAACAGGTGAGGGAGAAGCTTCTGAGGAGGGAAAGCGTAGATTTAGGCGATAGTGACCCCACGGTGCCACCAACGCGCCTGACGCGTCCGCCCAAGGGTCTCTTGACCTGGCCACGAAATGTGACACCTTCTGATTGAGACAGGACGCCCGAAGGTGCACACCTGGCGTGCCCCATTTTTGGCACAACTCTGAAAACACTTCCGGGTGCAATTAGGTAGTTGGCTTGCCAACTCTGCACCCCCGGAATGTACACGGTCGACAGAGCGTACCTTGTGGCTCACCAGAGGATGTGTGCAACCTCCACCACCGCGGCCGAGCTCCGCGTGCCCCCTTGATGGTAGACATACGCCACGGCCGTGGTGTTGTCGAACTGGATCCTGACCGAACGGTCCTGCAGACCCAGAAAACACTTGGGGAGACGCAGCCTGATAGCCCGGAGCTCCAGGACATTGACTGGCAGGTGGGACTCCACCTGAGTCCAGCGCCCTGGGCTGACTGGACACTCCAGAACGCCCCCAGCGGAGAGGCTGGCATCCGTCGTGACCACTGTCCGATCGTACCGGGAAATAATTTTTGCTGTGCCAAGTACCGGAGATGTACCAGCCACCACACTAGGGAGGACCTGACCAGGCGACTTCACCCAAATCTGGTAATCCAGAGACAAAGGGAGCTTGTCCCAATGTGACAGAATCTCTTTCTGTAACACTAGGGTGTGGAATTGGGCATACAGAACCGCTTCAAAAGAGGCTACCATGGGACCCAGAATTCTCTTGCAAAGGCGAAGCAACGATCACTGTTGGGTCGCAAACCGCTGCACTGCAGATTGCAGTGTCTGGAGTTCTACCGTCGGGAGAAAAAACTTGCTTCTGAGGCATCCAGGACCAACCCCAGGTATTCCAGTCGCTAGGACGGAACCAACATTGATTCCTGGACATTCAGTAGCCACCCGAATCTTTTGGAGGGGCTGGCAGGTGATGAACCCATCCTCTCCTAAGTCTGAGCTTAAAGAAGCTCTCAGGAGAAAGTCGTCCAGGTCTCCCACAATAGCGATTCCGTGCTGCCTTAGCAGGGCCAGAAGCGAGCATCATTGTGAAAACTCGCGGTGCCGAAGCCAGGCCTAAGGGGAGGGCCACAAACTGAAAATGGTCCTCTTCGACCGCAAAACGCAGAAACCTCTGGTGTTTCGCACGTATGGGAATATGCAGGTACGTGTCCTGAGTACCCAAGGACGCCATAAAGTCCCACTGATGGAGAGCCGCCACTACCGAGCGAACCATTCCATCCTGAATCCTTGCACTTTGACAAAAGAGTTAAAGGTCTTGAGGTCCAGGATTGGACGGACCCCCTCCTTTTTTGGGGACTACAAACAGATTGGAGTAAAAAACAACTGAAGGGAAAAATCTGTTTGGTGGACAAGAGAGAAACTATCTTGTATCCCGAGGAATCTACCTCACAAACCCAGCGGTCGGAAAGAGGCATCCCTACCGAGTCACGCATCCGCAAAGTCGGCCCCCCACCCGAGTGTCTGGCGGGGGCAGACCTACATGCAGAAGCAGGCTTGCGGTACCAGGTGCGCTTTTTGATCTACAGCGGGCACCTTAGCACCCTGGAAAACGTTTTCCTGCTGCACCTGGGGGCGAAAAAAAATCGCTTGGGGGAGGTAAAGGAGGCACCCTGCTTATGACAAGGCTCCTTACCCTTCCCAGATTGCGGGAGCAGAGTGCTCTTGTCCACTGTAGCATCTATAATGATGTCAACCAGGGACGCCCCAAAAGGCCGTACACCCTTCAAAAGGTAAGTCCTCCTAAGGACCCTTCAGAGGTTTGGTCCGCAGACCAACACTTTAGCCACACAAGGTGGCATAGTACCACCGCGAGGTGGAGGCCCTGGAGAGCGTATCCAGGGCCAATTCACAGACAAACTGCATGCCCTGCCCAACTGGTCAGCTAGGCCCACACAGAGCTCAGGAGCATTATGCGCCTCCAGCTCCTGTAGCAGGGACTTTGCCCGCTCGGTAATTGTCTGTGACACTAGAGCTCCGGCCAAAACCGGTCTCACTGCCGACCCCACTACTGTGAACATGGAACGGGCCACAGCCGCAGCTCTCCTAGCTGCGGGGTCCATAAAGGCGGGAGCCCCTTCCACAGGTAACGTGGTAGACTTGTTCAGTCTGGACACAGGGGGGTCCGCTGACGGAGGACTTGTTTTTTTTTTTTTTTTTTAAGTCTTCCTCAAAAGGGTAACAGACCGCAAAGTATTTTGGTACAGCAAAAACTTTCTGCGGCCGATCCTATTCCTTAAACATTATTTTGTCCAGGTATGGAACACAAGGAAACCCAAAAGGGACCGGCATCTCTGATGACTCCGCCGTCCTCAAGTTTTTGAGTATCCCGCACCGTAGTGATAAAGGCTCCAACAAAACGCCTTATCAAGCGCTGACCCTGAAGCAGAGTCATCCTCACTGACCGTGTGGGCTAAGCCTGCAACATCTGACATGACAGAGGCAGCAGCAGCCGCAGGGTCCAGTTCCGTGTCAGAGCCATCCCCAGAAGCAGGTGCATGGAGGGGGTTTTTACCCCCCTTCTGGCCATTTGTCGCTTCAATCCTGGCGCTAAAACGCCTAAGGGACTGCTGTATGGGCTCTACAGAGACCGCAGGGGCACTAAGGGTTAACTCAGGCATGGTTGGGGTAGAAGCCTCTGTTCAGACTCCATGTGGACCCACCGCTTATGCCTCCTTAGTACTGCAAGGCAGACACCCAACAGTCACTCTCCCGGTTGCAAAACAGAGGGCAGGGGACCCCCAGGGAACTTAGCACTCGACCCGGTTGTAGTGTTAGCTGAAGCGCTGAGAAGTGCTGGCTGCGCTGCGCTGTCCCTCAGGAAGCTATTCGCTGGCTTTTGCTGCGCTATTACAGGCACTAGAGGCCAAGACTTATCCAAGATGACCGCTGCATGCAGGAAAAACAGCATGCGGGCCACAAGAAAATGGGAGCCGACCTATACACACCGCGTCTGCGGCAAAATGGCAGCCATACACGCGTTTAAAAACACACAGTGACACAGCAGAAAGACACAGCCCAGCACATACAGCAACTCCCCCAACAAAAACAACAGCACCTTACAGTACACTGTCCCTGGTAGTGACAGAACCCCAGGAGGGCCCCCCCCTTACAGCCGCCACCCAGCATGGGGAAGGAGGGAGAGGAAGAGAGAGGAAAGCAGGGCGGACCCTCATTCGACCTCCCCAAGGAAAGCACCAGCCATACCCCCTTGCCAAGGCAAGGGGCCACTACTTACCCATCCTGGAGCAACGGGGCATGTCGTGGACGACCCAGAGCTGAGGGCCGGCACACGCTCGATGGCAGAGCATGGGGGGACTACAAGGATCAAGATCCAACCTGTCACCCAGACGGCAGCTGATAGAAGATATCAGAAACAAAAATGCAGAAACAAAAATGCAGGAACAAAAATGCAGGAACAAAACAAAATAAAAGCGAAAAAAAAAAAGAAAAAAAATATCTCAAAAAAATTCCAGAGTACATGGACTCCAGAAGGCCATGTCTACTCCTGAGGCTAGGCAGAAAAAACTCAAAAGTGTTTTAACACTTGAAGTGCTGTTTTTTCTGCCTAGTCTCTCCTGAAAGGAAGGACATAACACCCCAAGGTCAATTGCTGCTGTGTCCGTCCATGAACGGAAGAGAAAAGAGGATATTTGAATGATGCTTGTAGCTGCAGGCATCATTCAGATATCCCCACTGAAAGTCAAGGATGTCATGCGACGGCCTTGGGCTGGAAGTGGTAAAAGGACAGATTTCTCGTAAAGTCACACAATTCTACTACTTTGGTGAAATATATTTCTACATTTTGAAGGCAGAAAAAGAACTTCATATGGTAAGTAAACTATTTCAAACCTGCAGAGGGCATATAGTCACATTGCAACGTAGCAGTACTCCCTGACCCTTTAGGATTCTCACTTGTTCCCCAGGCAATCTGATAGTCTGATCTGATAGTATTACACTAAGGCTGCATTCACACCTGAGCGTAGGGCGTTCGGTCGTTTTTTCGGGCGTTTTTTTTCGCGCGTATTCATGCTTATTTGCGCGTTTGCATACAGCGTCGTGCAACGTTTTTGTACTTCGGCGTTTCTTATTTTAGCCAATAGGAAAAATTATCTTTTCATCACTTGTTGCTATGTTGGTAGATTTTTTTTAATCTTCTGCATGGGCGACAAGTTCTATTGATTAAAACGACGAAACGCCCATAGCAAACGCCCGTTGTCGCGCAATACGCGCGTTTCCCATTACTTTCTATGGGGGAAAAAAAAACGCTCAAACATTGGGTAAAATGTATGTACATAAAATATTAGCCTACTAATATACATCTACAGTGTGTAGGGGAAAGAATACAAAACTAGCTGCATTGGACTGGAAGGTAGAGAAGTCACGTATGCTATTGTACACAGGAATGTGTTACTGACAAACAATAACATAATGCATGAGTGGCTGTGTGCTGCCCCAGACCACAGCGTTTGCTATGCATTAATCTGGGCCTGCATACAAGAAAGAGCATTACATATCAGGGGTTATTTATTAAAAGGCAAATCCACTTGCAATACAAGTGCAGTTGCTGTAAATCTGAGGGGGAAGATCTGAAATGAGGGGAAGCTCCGCTGATTTTATTATCCAATCATGTACAAGCTAAAATGCTGGGGTTTTTTTTCCTTGCATATGCCCCTCAGATCTACAGCGACTGCACTTTGCACTTGAGGTGCAAAGTGGATTTGCCTTTAGTAAATAACCCCCATAGAAAGGATACACACACACACGTGGAAAAACATTTGGTATGAGAAGTATGTCAAGACTGCTTAAAACATAAAAGCACACTTCCAAAAAAGTTGTTACACTGTGTAAAATCTACATAAAAACAGAGTGAAATGTTTTTTTGAAACGCTTAAAAACCCATATTTTATTCACGCTAAAAAACAAATCAAATGTTAAGGTAAATATAGGTAATTTTGAAATTGATGCCAGCAACACATCTCAAAAAAGTTGGAACAGGGCAACAAAAAGCTGGCAAAGTAAGTGGTACTAAAGCAAGCTGGAAGAACATTTTGCAACTAATTAGGTTAATTGGCAAAAGGTCAGTAACATGATTGGGTATAAAAAGAGCATCTTAGAGAGTTATTCACTTTGCACTTCAAGTGCAAAGTGCACTTGAAAGTGCAATCGCTGTAGATCCGAGGGGGGACATGCATGGAAAATAAAAAACAGAATTTTAGCTTGCACATCATTGGATATTAAAATCAGCAGAGCTTCCCCTTGGATTTACAGCGACTGCACTTTCAGTGCAATTTCAAGTGCACTTTGCATGAGCGTGAGAGTGACTGCTGTGCATGATGTCATAAGCCTAGGCTAATGACCAGAAAACTAACAAGTGGGCTATACAAGGTATTTACTGGCAGAAAGATTTAATAGATAGGAAGTTGAAAAAATTACTTTAGGTCCGCTTTAAATATATTGCCATCTACAGCAAGGTTTCTCAACTCGATTCCTCAAGGCACACCAACAGGTCATGTTTTCAGGATTTCCCTCAGATGAAAACTCCAGACTGGATTATGCATATGCCCTTTATCTCGGACTCCCAAAGTACCAAATCGCTCGTCTGCAAGTCGTTCAAAATACGGCCGCCAGACTTGTGACTGAGAAAAAACCCTGGGAATCAATCTCACCTTCACTGAGAACTCTTCATTCTTCAAGACAGAATTGCTTTTAAAGCACTCTGTCTAACACATATATGTATCCATAGGAATGCTCCCCATTATCTATGCGAAAAAATAAAAGCTCATAATCCCAATCGCGTATTGCGATCCACCAATCAAAATCTACTCCAGATACCGAAAGCCAACCACAAATCCAAAGGAGATAGAAGATTCGCGGTCCAAGGGCCTAGACTATGGAACGCTTTACCAACCAGCATTCGTTTGGAGGAGAACCACTTAGCATTCAGGAGAAAGATCAAAACTCATCTCTTTTGATATCAAAGGAGACAGGAACAACAAGCGCCCAGCGGCGATTTAGTTCGCATGTGCCGCGCTATATAAGTTTTCATTCATTCATTCATGAAACGACTGTGGCAATTACTAAAAGCAGTGAAACTGATCAAATTGCCTGTGCAAAATAACGGAGAGCGTGAAAACATGACCTGTTGGGGTGCCTTGAGGAGTGGAGTTGAGAAACACTGATCTACAGTACATGTCATCAAAAGATTAAAATTATCTGGAGAAATCTCATGGGACAAGGTTGAAACACAATATTGGATACTGGTAATCATTGGGCCCTTCGACGAAAATAGGAGCAATTCTGTGATGAACCTCACTGCATGGACTCACTGTCTGTGAACATAGTTAACTGTGCCAACCAAACATGCAAGTTAAAGCTCTATCATGCAAAGAAGTCATCTAAACATGATCCAGAAACACTATTGACTTCTCTGGTCCAAAGCTCATTTAAAATGGTTCATTGCAAAGTGGAAAACTGTTCTGCTGCCAGACAAATCGAAATTTGACATTCTATTTTGGCAACCGTAGGCACTGCATCCCCTGGACTAATAGGGAGAATGACCTTACAGCTTTTTATCAGCACTCGGTTCAAAAGCCTGCATCTCCAATAGCATGGGGTGCATTAGTGCATATGGATTGGGCAGCTTGCACATCTAAAGAGAGTAAGAGACATCATCAATGTTGAAATATATATAGTGATCCAGGTGACATCTTTTTCAGGAAAGGCCTTGCATATTCCAGCAGGATAGTGCTAAACTGTATCTTCGACAACAGCATGGCTTCATAGTAGAAGAGTCTGGGTGCTTAATTGGCCTGCTTGCAACCCTGACTGTTCACCAATTGCAAATATTTGGCACATCTTGAAAAGAAAGCTATGACAAAGAACCAGGACTGTTGATGAGTTAGAATCCTAGTTTTGGCCAGAATGAGACAACATTGCTCTCCAAATACACCAGCAACTGGTCTCCTCTGGACATTTACAGAGAGTTAAAGAGGAAGTAAACCCTCTGAAAGTTTTCCTAAAAAAAAAAAAAAACTGCAAGAGAAAGACATAATGAGCTAGTATGCATAGCATACTAGCTCATTATGAATTACTTACCCGAGATCGAAGCCCCTGCAGCGACCCTTGTTCCTCTCCTCCGGGTATCGCTGCTCCGGCGCTGTGACTGGCCAGAGCAGCGATGACGTCATTCCCGCGCATGCGAGCCGTCAGAGATGGCACGGTCCCATTCATTAATGGCACGCTCAGTGCTCATGGCGCCGTAGACATCGGTGCAGTCTTTCTGCAAATATCGTGTAGGTTAAGGAGATATTTCTTGCACCTACAGGTAAGCCTTAATATAGGCTTACCTGTAGGGCCAAGTGGTTTGTAGGGGTTTACAACCACTTTAAAAGAAGAAGAAGAGGGGATCTCCCCTCTACCCTTCACTTCTCCTATATATATGCCAAGGGGCTTCAATAGGTGATGGAGAGGAAGTCTAAATGAAAATAAACACAATGGTGAAATTCTTCCCATATGATGGCACAGAGTACAGGAACAGGTTGACTGCTGAAAATCTCACACTAGACATGTGGTAAACAAATGGGGTATGCTTACCAGAACTGGTGGACTTATCTGTTATAGAACAGTGGGTCAAGCAAGCGTAAGATCAAAAGATCTGGATCCGGATCAGCATAGAGGGACTACCTTGGTTCCCAAAGGTCTGGATGAATTCTGCAGAGAGTGGTCAGATGCAACTCACACTTCTTCCTCTAGCAGGTGAATATCAGAGTAGATCTGAGCAAGCTCCAAATGAAATAAAAAAGAGACAAAAAGGAAAATGCTCCCAATGGTGCAGGTCACAAAAACAATGATTGTTTATTAATAAAATTGTCATGCAAAGACAAAGTAAAAAGTGATCACAGTAGAACTAATAAAAAGCAATGTGGGGTGCAGTACTGTGATCACTTTTTACTTTGTCTTTGCATGACAGTTTAAAGGAGTTCTCCAAGCTAAAACTTTTAACCCCCGCTGTGCCCGGACTGTAAAACTATACAAAATAAACTTTCACTTACCTGCCTACGATCCCCTGTTGTTCCGATATCGCCGTCCCGGTCTGTTCCACTTCCTGCGGGTCGGTGACTCACAGTGCGCTCAGCCTATCAGCGGCCGCAGCAATGTCCCGTCGCGGCCGCTGATAGGCTGAGCGCACTGTGAGTCACCGACCCGCAGGAAGTGGAACAGACCGGGACCGGAGAACGGGACGGCGATATCGGAACAACGGGGGATCGTAGGCAGATAAGTGAAAGTTTATTTTGTATAGTTTTACAGCCCGGGCACAGCGGGGGTTAAAAGTTTTAGCTTGGAGAACTCCTTTAATTAATAAACCATCATTGTTTTTGTTTTTTTTTACCTGCACCATTGGGAGCATTTTCCTTTTTGTCCCTTTTGTATTTAATCTGGAGCTTGCTCGGATCTACTCTGATATTCACCTGCTAGAGGAAGAAGTGTGAGTTCCATCTGACCACTCTCTGCAGAATTGATCCAGACCTTTGGGAACCAAGACAGTTACTCTACGCCGATCCAGATCTTACGCTTGCTTGACCCACTGTTCTATAACAGATGAGTCCACCAGTTTTGGTAAGCGTATCCCATTTGTTTACCACATGTCAAGTGTGAGATTTTCAGCAGTCAACCTGTTCCTGTACTCTGTGCCATCATATGGGAAGAATTTCACCATTGTGTCTGTTTTCATATGGACTTCCCCTCCATCACCTATTGAAGCCCATTGGCTTCCTTATATACACACACATTTTTTATTATTGAACTTTGAAATATTTGAATGTTCTACATTCATTTTTTGTTGATTTTAGTTTATCATATACTATTGATTTTTTTTTTTAGCGCTGCACTATTTATATTTCTCTTTGCTGTTTGACTTTGTTAGTTTGAGTGCTGGCAGCTTTCTACACATTCATTTGGGTTTTAGCGCAGTTTTTTTCCCTTTTTTCCAATCTCTATATTTAGTTTTACATACTGGAAGACATGTTTTGATCTTCCTGCTTATCTGGACTTGAAGTGTGTTCTCTTTCAGTTTACATCAATGAAAAATGACTTATTGACACGTAATGCTCGATTTTGTATTGATGTTTCATGATGGCTTTTGGTTCTCTACTATGTGACACAGGTTGATGATGTGTTTATTACACGGTCTCTACGTTAAATGATTGTGCTCCACTGCAGACTATTTTGTCTTACTTTACTTGCAAAATCAATAAATAAAAAAAAATAGAAGGAAGAGGAGAGGATACACCATGATAAAAACAGTCTTGTCCTAACTTTTCTGTGATGTTTTGCTGCCATCAATTTCAAAATTACCTTTTTTGTTTTTTTTTCCCTCATAAAAAATTTACCATTTTATTTAAAATTTGTATACATTTACCATTGTGAATAAAATGAGATTGTGAGCTTTGCATATCATTGCATTTTGTAGATTTCCAACTTTTTTTAAATTGGGGTTACATACAGTATCTCACAAAAGTGAATACACCCTTGACACATTTTTGTAAATATTTTATCTTTTCATGTGACAACACTGAAGAAATGACACTTTGCTACAATGTAAAGTAGTGAGTATACAGCTTGTACAAGACCCCTTTCACATTAAGGCGCTTTACAGGTGTTTTTGCGCTAAAAACAGCGCCTGCAAACTGCCTCTTATGCAGCCCCAGTATTTAAGTCTGAGTGCGTTCACACTGGGGCATTGCACTTGCAGAATAGGAAAAAAAAGTCCTGTAGGCAGCATCGTTAAAGCGATGGAGGAGCAGTGTATACATCCCGCTCCTCCACTGCTCCTGCCCTTTGCAATGAATGGGTGCTGTAAAAGCGTTTTGAAAGCAGCGATAAGCGGGTGCTTTTAACCCCTTTTTAAGTCCTTCTGGGGCGTTCAAAGCGCGCCACTAAAACAAGCGACGCTTAAACGTCGGCACCACCCCAGTGTGAAAGGTGTGTTAGTGTAAATTTTCTGTCCCCTCAAAACAACTCATCATACAGCCATGAATGTCTAAACCGCTGGCAACAAAAGTGAGTACACCTCTAAGGGAAAATGTCCAAATTGGGCCCAAAGTGTCAATATTTTGTGTGGTCACCATTATTTTCAAGCACTGCCTTAACCCTCTGTGGCATGGAGTTCACCAGAGCTTCATAGGTTGCCACTGGAGTCCTCTACCACTGGATATTAGACACCTTGCGCTCGTCCTCTACCTTCCATTTGAGGATGCCCCACAGATGCTTAATAGGGTTTAGGTCTGGAGACATGCTTGGCCAGTCCATCACCTTCACCCTCAGCTTCTTTACAAAGGCAGTGGTTGTCTTGGAGGTGTGTTTGGGGTTGTTATGTTGGAATACTGCCCTGCGGCCCAGTCTCCGAAGGAAGGGGATCATGCTTTGATTCAGTATGTCACAGTACATGTTGGCATTATTCATGGTTCCCTCAATGAACTGTAGTTCCCCAGTTCCAGCAGCACTCATGCAGCCCCAGACCATGACACTCCAACCACCATGCTTGACTGTAGGCAAGACACGCTTGTCTTTGTACTCCTCATCTGGTTGCCGCCACATACGCTTGACACCATCTGAACCAAATACATTTATCTTGGTCTCATCAGACCACAGGACATAGTTCCAGTAATCCATATCCTTAGTCTGCTTGTCTTCGCCAAACCGTTTGCGGGTATTTTTGTGCATCATCTTTAGAAGAGGCTTCCTTCTGGGATGACAGTCATGAAGACCAATTTGATGCAGTGTGCGGGGTATGGTCTGATCATGGATAGGCTGACCCCCCACCCCTTCAACCTCTGCAGCAATGCTGGCAGCACTCATATGTCTATTTCCCAAAGACAACCTCTGGATATGACGCTGAGCATGTGCACTCAACTTCTTTGGTCAACCATGGTGAGACCTGTTCTGAGTGGAATCTGTCCTGTTAAACTGCTGTATGGTCTGTATGCTGCAGCTCAGTTTCAGGGTCTTGGCAATATTCTTATAGCCTAGGTCAGTGATGGCGAACTTTGGCACCCCAGATGTTTTGTAACTACATTTCCCATGATGCTCATGCACTCTGCAGTGTAGTGGAGCATCATAGGAAATGTAGTTCCAAAACATCTGGGGTGCCAAGGTTCGCCATCACTGGCCTAGGTCATCTTTATGTAGAGCAACAATTCTTTTTTTCAGATCCTCAGAGAGTTCTTTGCCATGAGGTGCCATGTTGAACTTCCAGTCTAGTAAATCTTCCAATCGCACACCTTCCTGGGGAAACGGCTCAAAAGTACAAAAATGGGTGCTGAAGCGATCACCAGCTGGGTATTGGAACAATCAACCACATAAACATATTCGCCAGCACACCATGGATCGTATATAACGTCCAAAAAAGTTTTAATGCACAGAAAACATCACAAGAGGTGCAACGTTACGAGGCCACATAGAACCTCTTCATCAGGCAAGTGATAACAAAGTCAGTGCAACACCATTACATATATAGAAAAAGCCACCAATACAAACATGTGAAACAAAATGCATCATCCCTCCCCCTCCTCCCCGTGACATCATATAACGTCAGCACACAGTCCAGATACTAAATAAGTAAATTGCAAAACATAGGGAAACACTCACCATGGGGAAATCCGCATATCCCCAGTGACAGAATGCATCATCAGCTGTCCGTGTGGACACAGTGTGGGTGCAGTTGCTAAAGGCTATTACCCCCAACGTCGCGCTGTATCATTATTATCATTCCCATATCCTATCCTTGTTATCACTTGCCTGACGAAGAGGTCCTATGCGGCCTCAAAACGTTGCACCTCTTGTGATGTTTTCTGTGCATTTAAACTTTTTTGGATGTTATATACGATCCGTGGTGTGCTGGCGAATATGTTCATGTTCATGATGTTGAACTTCCAGTGACAAGTATGAGAGTGAGAGCAATAACACCAAATTTAACACACCTGCTCCCCATTGGATTGGATTGGAATAAATACATAGAGCGCCGAATGCGAGTTGTGAAACTCGCGTCTAAGCGCTTACCAACAAGCTGGGGGTATCCAGTTCCCAAGAGCAAAAAGAAGAAACTAGGACATCTAAGTAAAAGAGGGGAACAGACAAGAAATAAACAGAAATATAAAAAGAAGGGGGGGGGGTGTCAGGGCACGAAAAGCCTATCCCTACTCCCTGACCATGGACCGCAGCCTGGGATTAAGGCAGCATCCTGCTAAGGGCTTGGAAGGCCAAGTCTCTATCTGTATCACACGTGAGACCTTCTAACACTAAAGAGTCACATGACACCGGAGAGGGAAAAAGGCTAATTGGGCCCAATTTCGACATGTTCACTTAGGGGTGTACTCACTTTTATTGCCAGCAGTTTAGACATTAATGGCTGTGTGTTGTGTTATTTGGAGGGGATAGCAAATGTACACTGTTATACAAACTGTACACTCACTACTTTGTAGCAAAGTGTAATTTCTTCAGTGTTGTCACATGAAAAGATAGAATAAAATAGTTACAAAAATGTGAGGGGGTACTCACTTTTGTGAGATACTGTACATTCATATATACTGTACAAATAAATGCACTGACCATTTCATACATACCAATACACACACTGACCATTAGTGATAAGCTCAGGTGTGTTCAGATCTCAGAATGATCCCACTCAAGCAATCACGCAAGCAAGCTGTCAATGTACTGAGCCAATCATAAGAGGCTGAGGCACGCCCCACCCCACAGCTACATATCTACACATGGCTGCAGGGCATGTTTTTCGGTCACAACACAGTGACAGCTTTCTGCCGGGATTCCTCAGGTGTGTTCAGACTGGGATCTGAACACACTTGAGCTCACTTTACAAATAGTGTTTATTTTCTATATACACACTCCGATCACTTCATATAAAACACACATCAATATATTGACAAAAGGATTCGCACGCCTGCCTTTATGCGCATGTGAACTTGAAAGGCATCCCAGTCTTAGTCTGTGGAGTTTAATATTGAGTTGGCCCACCCATTGAGGCTATAACAGCTTCAACTCTTCTAAAGCCTCGTACACACGATCAGATTTTCCGAAGGGAATTGTGTGATGGCAGGCTGTTGATGGAAAATCCAACCGTTTGTATGCTCCATCGGACAATTGTTGTCTGATTATCTGATCATGTGTACACAAGTCCGTCACACAAAAATCCAAAGTACAAACACGCCTGCTCCGAACCAATGCTAACCATAATACAACATTAACAGAAGTTGCCCAAAGGGTGGCGCTAAAGAGCTGTAAAACCACGTTGTTTCGTGTTTGTTGGTTGACAATTATTTGCCGTTTGTATGCAATACAAGTTGGCGGCCAACGCCCTTCGGACAAAACTCCTACGCTTTGTCGGCGGAAAATCCGATCGTGTGTACCAGGCTTTAGTGTGTCTATGGGAACATTTGACCATTCTTCCAGAAGTGCATTTGTGAGGTCAGACATGGATGTTAATGAGAAGGCTTGACTCGCAGTCTCTACTCTAATTGATCCCAAAGGTGTTCTATCAGGTTGAGGTCAGGACGCAGGCCAGTCAAATTTCTCTACCCCAAACTCGCTCATCTGTCTCTTTATGGACCTTGATTTGGGCACTGGTCCAGATAATTTGGTGGAGGGGGGATTGTGGTTATTTCAGGGGTTGGGCTTGGCCCCTTTCAGACGTCCGCTCTGCCTGTCCATTATTACAAGTCCGTTAACGGACTTGTAATACATCCCTATGGGATCGCGTCCGTTAGCGGATGGAGCATCCGCTAACGTCCATGTCCGTCGGGATCTGGTTTTCGGACGGAAGAAAACCCTATTTTTCTTCCGTCCAGAGGAACGGAACTGATGCAGACGGACACACGGTGTAGAGCGGAGCTGAGACAGGGCGGTCTCTGCACTGTGTGCGGGGACCGCCCTATCCGCCGACAGCTCAGCGGGGATCCCCGCTGAGCCAACGGAGACACACGGAGCAGACCCAGAAACGGTCCGCTCCGTGTGAAAGAGCCCTTAGTTCCAGTAAAGGTTACTCTTAAGGTGTCAGCATACCAAGACATTTTGGACATTTTCATACTCCCAACTTTGTGTAAACAATTTGGGGATAGCCCCTTTCTGTTCCAACATGACTGCATATATCAGTGCACAAAGCAAGGTCCATAAAGACATGGATAAGCAAGTTTGGGGTGGTGAAACTTGACTGGCCTGCAAAGAGTCCTGACCTCAACCAGATCGAACTCCTTTGGGATGAATTAGTGTGGTGACTGCAAGCCAGGCCTACTCATCCAACATCAGCGCCTGACCTCACAAATGCACTTCTGGAAGAATGATCTAACATTCCCATAGACACACTCCTAGACTTTATGGACGGCCTTCCCAGAAGACTTAAAGCTGTTATAGCTGCACAGGGTGGGCCAACTCCATATTGAACCCTACGGACTAAGACTGGGATGTCATTAAAGTTCATGTGCGTGTAAAGGCGGGCATCCAAATACTTTTAAAATATATATATTTTACACAATACAAGCACATACATTTTTATCACACAGAAAAAAATAATCAAACTACCTTGCGTGATTAAATGGGTCTGCAGAGAACACACACACACACACACACACACACACACAAATACAAACTAGAACTACAATATGGTAAACATATACAAGACTGCTAGATGCATGCACACACTGAACTTTTCACATTCATAAGAGAAATTAACTCTTTATGGTAAGGGAAGTAAATCTATACACACAGTGATAATTGTATATGTTATACACACACATACATACACTCTGAGTATTTCACACACACAGAGTATGTTGTATACTGTATATACAAAATATTTTGTATACATACAGAGTTATATAAACACACACACACACACATATACATATATATATATTTTTTTTATAAAAAAAACTGTATGTATACAAAATATTAAGTCTGTATATACAGTATCCATAGTGGGAGAGAATGGTGTGACTGTCACACACATGATGCATGTACCCATGGTATGTAGGGTGTACATACCGATAGTAGAAATGAGGGTAGAAAAAGGGATAGCCAGAGTTGGGGTGTGGAGAAGGACACACAGTGGACACACACGTCGCTCCCCTGACAGGCACACACATAAGAACACACACCGAGCAGTCTGAGCACACGGGTGGTATAGAAGCCCTCCTGTACACACGAGTATGGGGGGAGACCCTGACACACAGTAAAGAACCCTCCGGTAGTAAAGCCCGGTGCTCGGTACCTGGTCGGGGCCGGCTGTGAATACTCCGCTCCTCACGTACACTCCAGCACACGCGCACTTGGCGGAAGGTGCTCGCCGAGAGACACAAGCTCGGAGAAGAGAGAGGGCGCGCCGGGATGACGTCAGTCGCTCGGCAACAACCAGTGCTACCGTCGTCGCAGATGTGGTGAGATCATCCGTGAGAGACGGAACAGGGACGGGAAGTTGTGTGGTGATGGTAATGATGTGATGTGATGTGAGGTGAGACTGTTGGTTGGAGGAGCTGGGATTTGATAGTGGGGAGCCTAGTTGGGATTTCTGGGTCGGTTCGGTTTCATTGGAACCGTGTTGTGTTGAAGAAGTGTGGGGTTGGGGAGGCTCTGTGGCCTGCAGTCAGAGAAGAGTACAGTGGAGGCCATAACTGACCTCGTTCTGAAGCTGGGTACCTACTATAGGAAATTGGAAGAAAAATGCTGTACGAGGAACGATTGGCAGTGTGTACATTAATCGTATGGAAATAGTCGCATGGGGAAATTGTATATGAAAAGAAGCAAATAATGACCCAGAAAGAAGGTGGCCACAAACATAGAAATTGTACACATGAAAGAAAGTTTGCCTTTGTTGTCTGGGAATTTTCGTACAAGCTAATACCATTGTCGGCTACATCGTGATACACACCTTGGTGGGAAATCAGACGACCGTTGTGTAGCCCATTTTAGAAACATGTTGGGTGTGAAGTTCCTGGCTATATATTTCTTGCTACCGGTATTATCATAATTTATCACCAAAGAACAACCCAACATGTATTCTCCTGCTCTTGCCAATTGCAGTCATGCCACATATGTGTATGTTAGTTGTTTGTACCCGTAGTACAGCCCAGAATCAATGGTGTGCATTTTACTTTTATTTTTTTATCCTGTCTAAAACACACAAACTAACACCTGATGCCAATTATATTATTATATATATATATATATATATATATATATATATATATATATATATATATATATATATATATATATATATATATATATATATATATATATATTTTTTAATTCTACACAGATATGCTGACCGTGACCTTGACCCTAACCATAAACCCTTTCTGTAATTAATAAATTTGTATACTTCAGTTGGTTCATCGAGTTCAGTAGTGTGCTTCATCTAAAAGTCCCAACATTTAGTCTTCCTTTTCCAATTAATCGGGGATGGAGGTATATACCAGGTTTTGCCTCATACAAAGTCCCACCTTAGCTTTAGTATAGCATAATGTTCTAACCATAAACCTGGCAACCTTGATCTTGTGTTTTTATTTTTTATACATTTTTTTGCTTGTTTTTTCACATATTTGGATTGTTTACAATCCTTTCCTGCAAGAAGATACAATGTATCATTCTCTTCATTCAGAAGAAGAAGGAGGAAACCCCACCCTTGATCTGGCCAGTAAGTCTGCTTACACGATCAAACATCTTTTTTACACAATGTGCATGTGTGGGTTTAGTAACACTTTAACCACTTCAGCTTTTTTTTTCCCTCAGTTTAGGTGATACGTATTCTTCTATATATTTTTGGTAAAAAAAAAAAATCGCAGTAAGCGTTTATTGATTGGTTTACGCAAAAGTTATAGTATCAACAAAATTGGGGATCATTTCATGGCATTTTTATTAATAATTTTTTGTTTACTAATAATGGCAGCGATCAGCATTTTTTTATCGTGACTGCGACATTATGGAGGACACATCAGACACTTTTGATGCTATTTTGGGACCATTCACATTTATACAGCAATCGGTGCTATATAAATGCACTGATTACTGTGTAAATGTGACTGGCACTGAAGGGGTTAAGTGTGTTATAGGCATGTGTTCTAACTGTGTGGCTACGTGTGACATGACACTGATCACCGCTCCTGATGCCAGGGAACAGTGATCAGTGTCCTTGTCACTAGGCAGAACGGGGAAATGCCTTGTTTACATCAGCATTTCCCTGTTCTTCCTCTCTGTGAGATGTTCGCGGGACTCCCGGCGGATATCGAGTCCGCGGGCCCCGCGGTCACACTCGCACGCCCACAATGCCGCGTCTTAAAGGGCAACAAACTGGTACGTCAATATGCCCAGCCGTGCCATTTTGCCAACGTATATCGGCGTGAGCCGATCGGCAAGTGGTTAAAGGGTCACTAAAGGAAAAAAATGTTTTTGCTGAAATGACTGTTTACAGGGTATAGAGACATACAAGTTAACTGATTCCTTTTAAAAATGATTACAAATAGATAAAAATCAATCATATAATGTGCCTGCAGGTTATTTTCACTTTTAAACTGGTTTCATGTTCCTGTGAACTAGAGAGACACACAGAACAAAAACAAACAAATCCAGGGCAGTGTTTTGTTTTTAAAATTAATCTGATTGGTTCTGTTAAGTTTTAGACACACAGTAATGACAGCTTAGACCACAGTGAAAATCTCCCAGTACTGTGGTTATAAGGAAACAGACAACCAGGAAGTGTGGAGTTTAGAGCAGTTTTACAGCAACATCAAAGCAAAAACGAGCAATGAGGACATGAAACCAGGACTGCAGTAAGGTAAAGGAAGCTATTTAGCTAAAAAAAAAAAAAAAATCCTTGTCAGTGGCACAAAATATTTTATCAATGCAAACGCCATACAGATCATCGAACATAAATTGTGGTGGTAATATTCTTTATTTTTAAATTAAACTTTTTTAGTTTTATCTATATTTTTATATATAATTTTTTTTTTTTTTTTTTTTTCCCATCTTCAGTTTCAGAACTAAACTCCTGGAAACTATGCCCAAAAATCAATGACACACCATATAACTAGAGCACCAGATCTTTACTAACCTTTAAAGGAACACTAAAGGTTTGTTTTTTATTAGATCAATTGATTGCTGTAAGCTAGAGCATTTAAATATCACTTACCTCGTTTTTCCTTTTGACCTCCAAAATACAGTAATCCAGGTTTGAAAATGCCATTTCCTGTCTCTCCTCTTCTTGCTTTCCACCAGCATCTGAGCGCTTTTGCATGGTGGAAAGCAGAATGTGCTCACCCCCTCCCTATGACTACAGCCCTGCGTGACGATGCTCTCTTATCCCTCACAGGCATGGGGGCTAAGCCTAATGGGAACTGTAGTTCCCATTAGGCCGTGATGTAGCAAGAATGAATGCGCACCGCAAACCAGGAAGTCAGTGAGAATAATGATTCAGGAGTGACGGAGGTGAATAAAACAGCTCGATTTGAACAGATATCAAACTAGTTCTAATGCAAAACACTTACTTTTTATTTTATCAGCTACTGTCAGACTTTAATTTAAGAGGAAAATATTTTTGTCTTTACAACCCCTTTAAGACCACAGAATGTGATGTGGGTGAGTCCAGGCACCTTACAGCAAGTATAAAGTGCAGATAATTTACATCTTTATCTTGCTTTATAAGACTACGGGGGGGGGATTTACTAAACTCAGAATCTGGTGCAGCTGTACGTGGTAGCCAATCGGCTTTTAACTTCAGCTTGATCAATTAAGCTTTGACATAAAAAAAAAACTGGAAGCTGATTTCCCTGCAGAGCTGCACCAGATTTCACAATCTCAAGTTTTAGAAAATCTCCTCCTATGTTAACAGCGTAGATTATAGTTACTATGTGGTGTTTTTTTTCATGCAAGGTCCACTTTAAGTAACTGCAGCATTGAATACATTATCACACTTATTGTTTGTATTTTCTTGCAGGCATTGATCAGAAAACTCAAGATAGACTAAAGAGTATCATGGCTTTCAAAACCGAATTCTAAATCATGCTCTTTATTCTTGTGGCATTGGATTTTAAAGCAAATGAATGTTTTTTCCCTCTGTTTTGAAGAATGCTCAGCTTTCTGTGGTCCCGGATCTGTGGCTTAGATAGCCCTGTTCGCCTCACGCGAGCTGAAGCCACACGGAGAGTACTAAGTTTGGATTTAAACAAGGACAGGAATGTTGAGCGAATACATGAAAATGGGATCAACACACTTGACATCGAACCTGTGGAAGGAAGATATATGCTATCTGGTGGATCAGATGGAATTATTGTTATATACGACCTTAAAAATTTGACTAAAACACCTTCGTATACATGCAAAGCATTGTGTAAGGTTGGTAAAGGCCTCCCTGATGTACACAAATTCAGTGTTGAAACCGTTCAGTGGTACCCTCACGACACTGGAATGTTTACATCAAGCTCATTTGATAAGACTCTGAAGATATGGGACACAAATTCACTAAAGCTAGCTGAAGTCTTCCAGTTTGATGGTAATGTTTACAGCCACCACATGTCTCCACTAGCAACCAAGCATAGCTTAATAGCAGTTGGAACTAAAAATCCTAAAGTTCAGTTATGTGACTTAAAATCTGGCTCTTGTTCACACATATTGCAGGGTCACAGAGCTGAAGTGTTGTCTGTCTGCTGGTCTCCACGCTATGACAATATTTTAGCAACTGCAAGTGCCGACAGTAGAGTAAAACTGTGGGATGTCCGCAAAGCTACAGGGTGCCTGATCACACTGGATCAACACAATGGAGAGAAATCAAAATCTTCTTCAGAAGCTGCTAACACTGCCCATAATGGGAGAGTGAATGGGTTATGCTTTACCAGTGATGGGCTCCATCTATTGACTCTTGGCACAGATAACAGAATGAGACTATGGAACAGTGCTACAGGGGAAAATACTCTGGTTAATTATGGCAAAGTTTTAAATAACAGCCGTAAATGTGTTAAGTTTACAGTTTCAGTGGGCTGCAATCCAGACTTTGCATTTGTTCCAGTTGATAGCACAATAGTTGTGTACACCATATATACCGGTGAAAAAATAAGTGTTCTGAGAGGACATTATAGTGATGTAGACTGCTGTGTCTTTCAACCTCAATATCAGGATTTGTATAGTGGAGGCAAGGACTGTGATGTTTTGGCTTGGGTACCCGCAATGCGGGAGCCTGTTCCTGATGATGACCCTCAATCATCTAGGTCGCAAGCCCATATTCACCCTGCATTTCATGATGCATGGAGTAGCAGTGATGAAGATTCTTGATGTCAATTAACATATTTATTTTGTTGTATATTCTGTTATTCAAAATGGCAGCCTTTTTGTCTTAAAGCAGTATTAAAACCAAAAATGTAATATATTTCAGCTCACCAATCATATATGTGGTGGCTGCACTAGGTTTTTTTATTTTTTTTAGAATCTGTTTTCACCTGTGCCAGTGACACACCTTCTGTATTAAGGTGCCTAAACTCTGTATGAAGGCTCAACAGTGTCCCCTTTAGCCCCCATTCACACCTAGGCGTTTTGTCGCCTGTAGTGTGACGCCGCAGCAGCCCCGAGACGCTGCAGGGATGAAAACACATTGCCCTCTATGGAGATGGTTCACATCTCCACGCCGAACGCCGTACGCCTGCCGCCTGAAAAAAAGTCCTGGACCTTTTTTTCAGGCGGCTTTCGTCGTTCGGCATAGGCGATGTGAACCATCTCCATAGAGGGGGTGAGGCTGCATTCACAATCGCAGCGTTTTGTCGCCGCAATTCGCGGGACAAAACGCCGCAATTTTGTACGCCTAGGTGTGAATGCAGCCTTAGAGAGCAGCATTGTCAGTCTGGAGGATGGGGAGTGTTAAGCCGCGTACACACGATCAGTCCATCCGATGAGAATGGACCGTTTTCATTGGTTAACCGATAAAGCTGACCGATGGTCCGTCGCGCCTACACACCATCGGTTAAAAAAACGATCGTGTCAGAACGCGGTGACGTAAAACACAACGATGTGCTGAAAAAAACGAAGTTCAATGCTTCCAAGCATGCGTCGACTTGATTCTAAGAATGCGTGGATTTTTAACCGATGGTCGTGCCTACTAACGATCGTTTTTTTTCCCCATCCGTTAGGAATCCATCGGTTAAATTTAAAGCAAGTTGGCTTTTTTTTAACCGATGGTTAAATAACCTATGGGGCCCACACACAATAGGTTTTGACCAATGAAAACGGTCCATCAGACGGTTGTCCTCTGTTTAACCTATCGTGTGTACGAGGCCTTAGATGGACTAGCAGATTTAACTACTTTAAGTCCAGCCTGTTCTGACACTTCTCTCTTAAATGTAAAAATCTGCTTTTTTTTTTTTTCCCTGAAATAAACTTATTGAAACCCCCAACATCATATATTTTTTTAAAGCGGAGACCCTGGAAATAAAATGGTAGGTGTTGCAGTTTTTCATGTCACACGATGCAGTTGTCTTTCAAAAGCAATTGTTTTGAAAAAATGAACTTTAATTTTTTTTAATGTACAAAAACACAATATAATACCCAGTTGCTTGGGAAAATATAAAAGATGATATTAGGCCAAGTAAATAGACCCCAAACATGTCACGCTTTAAAATTGCACGCACCCATGGAACAGCGACAAACAATGTAAATTATATTATTGAGAGGCGATCCTTTAAAGTTCCCCACTTTATGTTCACACAGGAGATCTTGTGCTAGAATTATTGCTTTCAGTCTGACGTTTGCAGTGATACCTCACATGTATGGTGCAATCGCTGTTTACGTAACGATGCGGGACCGACCACTTTTACGTGTGAGCATTGGCGGGCTTTAAAATCCATATATATATTATAATATAATATATTGTTTTTTTAACACTTTTTTTATTGTTCTCGAAAAGGAATGTAAACATCCCTTATGATGGCAATAAGCAGTGACAGGTCCTCTTTACTAATATATCTGGAGATGATTATGGTTGGTACACACAGGCCGAATATTGGCGAGTTCAACATAAACCGGCCCACATTCGGCCAGTGTGTACAGCAGCCGACCGGCATCTGTTCAGCACTTGCAGCCAATCACTGTGAGGGCTGACTGGTGTGTTCTGGCAGCTGGGGGGTTTTTCCCCGGTCAGAACACAACAGCCAAGTGGGGAGGTTGCTGTACTAACATTGCATAGTTGGTAACAGCGAGCTCCTCAGTTTTTTGGCGGGGGGGGGGGGGGTTTCAGCCCACTGCGTTGAATGAAAAAACTGCCTGTATATACCAGGCTTTAGACCCCAGATGTCTCCTCTGCACTTAAAAGCTTTGGATCATACCAAGATCAGTATGATCCAAAGCTGTTTACAAACCAACAATGGTTTATTTGCAACCTTTGAACCCAGAAGTGATGAAATGCTCATCACTTCCAGTTACTAAGGCTATTGAGATGTTTAGGGCCGTTCCAGTCCCCAATCAGTCTTATGGTCAGCTGGCGCAAACACAATCCTTGGTTCTCTTGTGGGACTGGCGAGCCGCTTGTAAAAGCAGTCCAGTGGCTATTTAGCCGCTAGGATTGTTTTTATAAGAAAGAGCTCCACCGGCTCTGAAAAAAAATGCTGGCATCGTCCCAGTAGAACAACTCAAAGTCGGGTCACATATGGGCACTTCACCTGGCGTTAAATACACTAACAATTTGAAGCCAAACTCCAGTTAACACTTTTTAAGCAGTTACCAGAACAGTTTCATTCCCTTTGGGATAAAGGTTTTACATAAGTAAACAAAAGCTGGCCAGTGCAAGTGCCCTGTCAGTGGTAAATGGTATGCCTCAACCCTCTAACTTCTTCATCTGCAGGGCAGCTTGGTCTATTGAACAACAGACTTACTGGCTGGATCACCAGATGAGAAGAAAGTAAACAAAAGCCTAAAAAAAACAAATGCAGCCACCACATATAATGTATGCTTTTGGGTTTAATACCGCTTCAAAGCAAATCTTTTGTGCACGTTATGTATTAGGAGTATGTGTAAGTATGAAATTATTTGGTCCATGTCGCTTTTTTACAGCTGTGTTTTTAGCACTGTAGTCCCATAATACAGGGCAGTTTCTGGTATATACAAGAGACCTAGTAGGTCTACCATATGGCTCTGCCATTAATCTTTATCATCTTTGGTGGCAGTGGTGCTACCCTCTAAATTACCACAATGGGGGTTCTTCTTAAGTTGTGGTCGTTTCCCTAAGAGGATGTAGGCATCAGGGATATTTTCTTTTTTTTAATGATTGTTTTGTGTATAGGAGTTTTATTTGCACATTCCATGAGCAATTTAACTGCTTCCTGCCTGGCCAATGTACATAAACGGCTGGGTGAGTGCTCTGTTTTTTTGAAAGGATGTATACTTATGTCCTCCCAGAAGGGCATATAGCGGCACGATCTGTTACCACTGTGTTCACCGAACACAGCCAATGGCGGATCACGGTAACAGGCTGCAATGAGTGGCCCTGGTACCATTTAATCGCTGTGTCCGGCCACAGTAGTGAGCTAGTCTGTTATTCCTGATGCTTTGCTTACTACTGTGATTATCCCTGTGGTTGGTCACATAGCTCACATGGTACCAGGGTCCGTCTTAGGCCGTGTACTATGTGATAGTTTTGACCAATCACAGCATCCCAGTAGTAAGCAAGGTTTCATGACTGAAACCTTTTAAAGGCTGTGATCATTACTGTAATAAGCAATCAGAGAATTTAAAGAAAAAAAAAATTCTGATCACCACGAGTGTGATGGTGACAGTATGGGGTGGAAACAAAATCGCAAAAAAAAAATTGAAACTCTTGTCCCCCCACATATTGTAGAGTAAGAGCAAATACAGCAAGTAAGTACATCAGAGTAAATGCAGTGTCACTATGGTGACATTGTACCACTGTGGCGGTGATCATCTACAATGGCTGCCACTCTGATAATCACAGTATATTAGTGTTGCCAGCCATAATATCTCACCACCACAGCAGTACAATGTCACCAGACCAGTGCTGCCAGTCAGTGTCCCTAGTCACTGCCACTCATTAAGGCCCCGTTCACATCTTGCGACAATTTGGTATTGCAGGCAGAAATTGCATTACTATGCGCTGCATGTGTTTGGGTGCTATTATCCTTCAATGGCACCCCAAACTCTATGCGATTCTGTGATGGCTGTCACGCGGCAAACCACGCCTTCACAAATTGCGTGAAGCTTGTCGCCTGAAAAAGAGCAAGTGCTCCACCAAAACAAATCTCAAAAAAATTCTAAACAGTTCATTTGGGCACAGTGTTGCATTACTAAGTAATTGTCATAAAAAGTGTGACGGCTCCCAAATCTGAAACTTGGCCTGAATAGGAAGGGAGGAAGGAAGTGTCTGTTATTGAGGTGATTTATGAAGTGAGGACATACTAAATACATGATGTTAATGTGAACTGCGTACAGCAGGATAACAAGCTAAGCTCAGGCTTAGAAAGGTGGGTTTTTTTTTTTAGCTGGCACACTCTAAGGCCTCGTACACACGACCGGATCTGTCCTTTGGGATTTATCCGCGGATCAGTTCCAGCAGACAAATCCGGTCGTGTGTACGGCCTAGCGGACATTTTTCGGCGGAGATTTCTCCAGCCGACGGTTTTCAAGCGGATAAAAATTTCTTGGCATGCTAAGAAATCTATCCGCTGGAAACCTGTCCGTTGGACTGATCCGGTCGTCTGTACAGACTCACCGGATAAGTCCAAGCGATCCCCATCCCTCGCATGCGTCGAAGTGATTCGACGCATGCGTGGAAGTATTTACCTTCCAGGGTCCCGCACGTCGCCGCGTCATCGTTGCGGCACGTCACCGCGTATGTTTTCCGCAGGGATTTTGATCTGATGGTGTGTACAGCCCATCAGATCAAAATCGAGAGCAGAAATGTCCGCTGGAAACGGTCCGGCGGACCGTTTCCAATGGATATCCTCTCGTCTGTACGAGGCCTAAGGATCAAAACCTAAAATTCAACTCTCAAAAAGGTCACGGTCTACCCCAAACAAATTACTTTATTTTCTATGGTGTGCAGCAATATTTCTGTTCCTTTACCTGTAAGGAGTCTGGAAATTATTTTTCAGTTTTTATTTTAGAGACTTGATGGAGTATTGTTCACCTCAGTATTTTAATGTGGAATAATTGCTTTCTAAAAAACAATTTTACCAAAAACAAAAGTTTTATTTTTAGTGGACACTAAACTACGTATGAGTGTTATGTATGGGCACACACACATACACGTCTTCTCACCTAGTGTGTCTCGTGTCAAGAAAATAATTACTTCTGTCACCTTTATGAAATGTTAGTTGGAACTTCCTTTATTAAAGTTAGCTGCCGTTTGTACATCTAATTAATGTTTTATATGTATAATCCATATTTGTGAAATTACCACTTTTGAAAACTATAAATAAGCAGCGTGCATAAAAAAAAAAGAGGAAAACAATATTGAAATGCTTCTTTTCCTTGTATTAGGGGACACACTGTAAAGGGGCTCGGCTTACTAATGCAAAATGTATGTTTACTTTATCAGTTATATGGTCAACATTTAGTTTTTAATCCATTAGGGCTTATTAACACTTGCTTTGGCTTCAACAAGGCTTCAGACAGGCTTTGTTTAAAGCTCTCGGAACGCTAGTCAAACCTCCTTTTACTAAATAAAATGGTTAGCTTACAGTCCTGTTTACACCTGCTTTTGTTTTACTTCGGCTCTGCTTCAAAAACTATACCCCAAGTTGCGTCAGTGGTGTTTGAAAGTGTCTTTAAAGGCTCCATAGAAGTCTATAAGAAAGCTGCTTGAAGCCCTTTGAATCTCCACCACCACCCCATGTGTCCAAAGCCATGTTTAGAAGCAAATGTAAACTAGCCCTTAAAGGGTCACTAAAGGAAAAACATTTTTTAGCTAAATAGCTTCCTTTACCTTACTGCTGTACTGGTTTCATGTCCTCATTGTTCGTTTTTGCTTTGAAGTAGCTGTAATTCTGCTGTGATCTCCACACTTCCTGGTTGCCTGTTTCCTTATAACCATCATACTGGGAGCTTTCTCACGGTGGTCTAAGCTGTCATTACTGTGTGTCTAAAACTCCTCAGAACCAATCGGATTCATTTTAAAAACAAAACACTGCCCTGGATTTGTTTGTTTTTGTTCTGTGAGTCTTCCCGACTCACCTCTCACCCGGAACTTCATGTATGTACCTTTAAAGCCGAAAGTGAAACTAGAGGCACATTATATGATAGATTAAATTCAATTTTTAATTATTTTTAAAAGGAATCGGTTAACTTTTATGTCTCTATACCCAATAAACAGTCATTTCAGCAAAAAAAAAATGTTCCTTTAGTGACCCTTTAACCACTTAAGGACCCGCCTATTGTAAATGTACGTCCTCTTTTTAAACATGGATATCTCAGTAACGGCAGCAGCTGCTGCCACAACTGAGATATCCATGTTTTCAGCGGGCGGCCATGTAAACGATAACGGCGGTCTCCGCGGCGGATTCGCCGCGAGATCGCCGTTATCGGTGGCGGGAGAGGGGCCCGCCTGGAGAGTGAGGACTTGAGTGAGGGCAAGATGGCCCCCACCCGTCCTCATAGCTCTGCTGGGCGGAAGTGACGTCAAAACGTCAGTCCCGCCCAGCCTCTTAAAGAGACAATTTTTTTTCTGTCATTTTTTTAAATGACAAATTTTCCTTTTTTTTTTTTTTGCATTTAAGCCTAAATATGAGATCTGAGGTCTTTTTGACCCCAGATCTCATATTTAAGAGGACCTGTCATGCTTTTTTCTATTACAAGGGATGTTTACATTCCTTGTAATAGGAATAAAAGTGATCATTTTTTTTTTTTTTTATATTTTAGTGTAAAAAATAATAAAATCAATAAAATTAAAATAAAATTAAATAAAATTAAATAAGAAAACAAAAAAAAAAATTTTTTTAAAGCGCCCCGTCCTGACGAGCTCGCGCGCAGAAGCGAACGCATACGCGAGTAGCGCCCGCATATGAAAACGGTGTTCAAATCACACAAGTGAGGTATCGCCGCGATCGTTAGAGCGAGAGCAATAATTATAGCCCTAGAGCTACTCTGTAGCTCAAAAAATGCAACTTATAGAATTTTTTAAACGTCGCCTATCTAGATTTTTAAGGGTAAAAGTTTGACGCCATGCCACGAGCGGGCGCAATTTTAAAGCGTGACATGTTGGGTATCATTTTACTCGGCGTAACATTATCTTTCACAATATATAAAAAAATTGGGCCAAATTTATTGTTGTCTTATTTTTTAATTCAAAAAAGTGAATTTTTTCCAAAAAAAGTGCGCTTGTAAGACTGCTGCGCAAATACGGTGTGACAAAAAGTATTGCGATGACCGCCATTTTATTCTCTAGGGTGTTAGAAAAAAATATATATATAATGTTTGGGGGTTTTAAGTAATTTTCTAGCAGAAAAAACTGTTTTAGTCTTGCAAACACCAAATCTGAAAAACACCTGAGGTCTTTAAGTGGTTAAGGTTGTGTTCTCGGTTTCCACTGAAATCAATGAAAATACTCAGAGTGCTTTATAACCACATGTTTTACATGTCATATGATTTACATTGAAAGGGCATTTTCATGGATGCAATAGAAGGAACAACTGCCAAAAAAGGACAGATGCGAGTGCTGCCTACAAGTTTTATTGCATGAATCAGCTGAATTTACTGCATGAACTTTAAGGCTGCATTCACACATATGCAAATTCAGTTTGCATCCAGTTCGCAGAACATTTGAAAATCTGTTCTTTTCAATGGGTCTGGCTCACATATGTGCAGATAAAACATATATTTCTCTTTCGTTCATGGACGGACACAGCCTTAATCTTGACAACGTGGGAAATAGCCTTCCTTTAGGAGTGACTAGGCAGAAAGTGTTAACAACTTCAAAGCTGAACCGCCCCGCCCAGGGTGCGGTCCTACTGACTATATCCCCTCAGCCTGCACCAAGCAGTTCAGTTTTTTTTCCCTAGGTAAGGAGAAGACATGGCTCCCTTCAGGCCCATATGCTTCGAGGCTTTTAGTTTAAATTTATTTTTTGGATTTTTTTTATTTATTTAAGTTTTTTCCTGCCATCTTCGATCAACTGCCGACTGGGGGACAGGCTGGATCCCAGATCCTTGTAGTCCCCCCAGTTTCTGCTAGCGCTATTTTTACCACAAAAACGCACCAGTGTGAAAGGGCTCTAATGGAATGAGATTTTGTAGCACAACCCCCAAGCCTGAGGATTGAAATCTGATGTGGTCCATGTTATATTGAATTGTGCCAGTATACTTTAATTGGAGGAACAAGAACAGGTAACAGTTTTTATCTTTCAGTTTTCCACAGGAGGCCAGTTTGTTGGCAACAAAAAAGTGGTTTATTTCTCTGGACACCAAAATAACTGAATGCAGGTTGCCCTGTATTGTTGCACAAGAGAGTACCGTATTTTTCCTTGTATAAGACGCCACCCACTTTTCAAACCCAAAATTAAGAAATCAATATTTTAAACATAGGTAAGACAGAACACATTTTTATTTAGTAATTACCGCAGGTAATGTTTTGCATACCAGTATATCATGCAGCGTATAATTTTATTCAGCCTCTGTTGCATCAATGTTCTCTTCTTCATCACTAGTTCCAGACAGAATTTCTTCTTCTTTTGCATCACTGCTGTCTTCTGAGCCACTGTCTATAAATGTGAGATCATCCTCAGTTCTGCCCATGGCATTGCTGATTCCACATTTCTTGAATCGCCTCTTGTTTGACGCCAGACCATGAGTGTAGGACCCAAGTGGAGACCTCAGTAATGGTTGGTTTTTTCACTCTTCCTGCCGGTGTCACGTTATCACCTGCTTTTTGCATCCATCTACTCCATTCTTCTCTCATCAGGACTTTACATGGCTTGTTTATTGAAACATCTAGTGGCTGTAGCTGACCTGTAAGTCCACCAGGAATAACTGCTAGGTGTGTTTGCAAATCTGATGCAACCATTTTAGTCTTTTCTGTTAAATGTGCTTGGAATTGATCAAAGACAAGCAGAGCTGGTTTCTTTAAGAGCCCTCCATGTCTTCTGGACCAAACCTTTGCAAACCAAATGACCATAATGTCTTCATTCATCAATCCCTTTTTTTGAACTTGCTCAATAATGCCAGGTGGTATGGTCTCTTTATGATAGGTTTTCCCCTTAATAATAAGCATAGGAGGCAGTTTAGTACCATCAGCACAGCAGTATAGTGTGTCTTTTCATGGCCACTTGTTTTGATTGCCACTGTTTTGATTTCTTTCACATCAACAGTTCTGTTGGAAGGCACATTATAATTGAGAGGGACCTCATCCAAGTTTGCAATCTGACTTGGTTCAAAGTCATATATTTTCTAAAGTTGTATGACATAGGAGTGAAACTGTTGGATTTTATCCTCATAAATTGGTGGCATTTTCTGAGCTAACTTTGTTCATGTTCTCATGGCCAACCCTTCTCTCCTCTTGAAATTGAAGCACCATTTTGCCTTTTTCTGTAAAATCAACAATGTTCATTTCACTTGGAAACATTCTTGCCTGACATTGAATAAGCTTGGTTGACACACATAAGCCACTCTGGCGCTGCTACAAAATCCAAGTCTTAAGCCTCTGCTCCAAATTTGGCCATTTTGCTGGTTTTCTTCTTATGGCCGCCTTCTTTTTTGTCATCTTAAGGAGTTCTTATTCCTGTTTTCTCCACTGTCTGATCATACTCTCAGTGGGGAGAGGTCCATACTATCTCTGCAGCTCTATTTCCATGCTCTTTTGCATAGCTGACATCATTCAGTTTGAATTTTGCAGAATAAGACAATCGCTTACTTTTATTATTCTGTGACATCTTGGGCTCAAAATGCTCCGGTCCCTGATGCATCTATGCACTCTCCACGTCCAACGGGATCGCATCTGCACACTCTCCACCTCCAACGGGATCGCATCTGCGCAGTCTCCACCTCCAGCTGACGTAAGTGACATACAGCTCGTGATTGGAGGAAGCCGTTCTAGCTATAACCAGCTATGCACCCGTGTGGCTCTCTCCCAGGCTGACTATTTTATGAACCTTATCCAGGGGTCAAGTCCTGGGGAAAAAAGTGTGGGAACTCCCACCCAAGATCCACTCCCCCATAAAAAAAAAAAATTACGCGCTCATATCAGGGCTGTGGAGTCGGAGTCGAGGAGTCGGGGGAAATTTTGGGTACCTGGAGTCGGAGTCGGCAAACAATGCACCGACTCCGACTCCTACTAAATTTAGATTGGAATAAAAAAAAAAAAAAGCAAGTTTAAATGTCCCAATTCACAAAAAGTTATAATTAATGACTTCTCTACTGTAAGAATAAAGACCAATGCATGCAGTGCCTCACGTAACCGCAAAACGAACACGTTAAGTGACCGTGAAGAAGCATGCTTTTCATGTGCTTCACTATATGGCACGCAACGCACAATTAGGAGCTGCAATACTTATACTTTCCATAGTGTTGTGTTCTGCTTTTACAGGGAACGCAGCGTCCATGTGTAACCTAGCCTCTCACTGATAAGGGATTAAGTAAATATGTTTTTGCAGGACTAGAGACACTTGTATAAGTGAAGGGAATGGAGGGCCAATGGCTCAAGACTGAAGCTGTGAACCATTGGAAAAACTGCTGTCATTTAGCTAAGGCTATAAAAACTTGTAAACTCTGATTGTTAGCTTAAACTTTAAACATGACTATGGGATTCTCCTAGGAAAATCATGTTTTAGAATAAAAAACTTTGTTTTCATTGTGTTTGTCTTTTGCTTAAACTGTGCAATACAGTAGACTGTTGGCTTCCCAGCCAGTAGTCCTGTGGTAGGTTGCGTTTCTTTCCCTCAAGGAATGTATAAAATACATTCGCATATTAATACAGAGGAGTCGGAGTCGGAAGTACATAAAACTGAGGAGTCGGAGTCGGAACATTTATCTACCGACTCCACAGCCCTGGCTCATATGCATAATTACTAAACCGTATGTTTTTTTTTTTTCGATCCACTGTACCATAGTAATCCTTTAAGCAAGTTCTTTCTAAATCCCGCGATAACTCGCGGTAGACCTCCACAATGTCTCCTGGGAACAATGACAAAAGCTCCCAGGAGACATTGTGGCATTGAGGAAGTGACGGAATACCCGCATACTACCCAATGAATCCATATACAGGAAGCTGCCAGTAACATAAAGGATTACTAAGGTTCGCCTGCCCTTGACAGTGACTCGAGCTGGGCATTGCCGCTTAGTGAAGGATTGGCTTGGGCAGCTCGGCTGCTCTAGTCCTGCAAAGGGAACTGAGTTCCTGCTGTGAAAAAAGTGCAGGAACTCCGTTCCCGCAGGACTTGAGCCCTGTAAGCTTTAGTAGCATGTATACTGCTGATGAGGTAGCAAGAGGCCTGACTGGTTCTGTGGCATAAATGTTCATTTCCTTGGGCTTTGCCTTTCCTTTACTAAGGCAAAAAAAAAAAGGCAAGGAGGGGGCAACACCTCCGCAGGGATGATTGTGATTGGTTCCAGCAGGAGCAGGGCGAAGAAAGCGACCTAGTTTTGAATCTTTCATCAAACATTTTGGGGGGGTTAGGATTTGTGCTTGTCTATCTTGGTGTTAAACTTGAAGTTGGCATTGAGTTAGAGAGATTCTTTAGGATGCGCAGATTAAGAGCCCATTTTGGTTCTTCAGATAATTTCCTCTTTTTTTTTCTCAATCAGGTCTGGATATGAGAATTTGTTAGAAAAAAAAAAGAAGAATTATTTTTTAAATACTTAATTTTCTTTTCCTGACACCAATCCATAGCAGCATAGATGTGAAATACACAGGAAATCAGAATTAGAGAACAACCCAACATTTCCTACATTTTAAAGTGACTATTTAGTCCTATTTGAAATGATCTAAACAGGAGTAAAGGAGCAGTTTTTAAGCATATTGTTTGAGTTGCATATATTTTGAAGCACAGAATAAAAATAATTAGACCTACGCAAATATGCATTCTCAGCTTGAAGGGGTTATACCCTGGTGATGCCTGCAGATACCGTTTTTTGTAACCAGTGGTTGGCTTTTTAGTGATAACCAATGCGGCTAAAATGAGCTCAGCTGTTATCCTAGTTCCCCTCCCACCACTTTTCCTGGGCCTCCCATCCATCCAGGAGACATGTGCCACAATTTTGGCGCATCCACTGCCTAGGCTGAGACCCGACCGAAGCTGAATTCGGCTTCGATCGGGTATCTAATGTAAAATCACGGAACCAACGTCACAACGTCGCTTCTACTTTAATTGGCTGCCAATGGCGTAGATTTAAAAAAAATTACAGTATTCAAAAACACAGATTTTGGCGATCTGAATACTTTTAGGCCCTGTACACACGAGAGGATATCCGTTGGAAACGGTCCGCCGGACCGTTTCCAGCGGACATTTCTGCTCCCGATTTCGATCTGATGGCTGTACACACCATCAGATCAAAATCCCTGCGGAAAACATACGCGGTGACGTGGCCGTGCTGTCGCCGCGACGTGCGCGACCCTGGAAGGTAAATACTTCCACGCATGCGTCGAATCACTTCGACGCATGCGAGGGATGGGGATCGCTTGGACTTATCCGGTGAGTCTGTACAGACGACCGGATCAGTCCAACGGACAGGTTTCCAGCGGATAGATTTCTTAGCATGCTAAGAAATTTTTATCCGCTTGAAAACCATCGGCTGGAGAAATGTCCGCCGAAAAATGTCCGCTAGGCCGTACCCACGACCGGATTTGTCTGCTGGAACTGATCCACGGATAAATCCCAATGGACAGATCCGGTCGTGTGTACGAGGCTTTAGGTGTAAAGGAGAAAAGAGTAACTGTCACCACCTATTGCTGTCACAAGAGATGTTTACATTCCTTGTGATGGCAATAAAAGTCATCAATTTTTTTTATTTTTTTAAAGGGACCCCTGTTCCTGTGCTGCAAAGAAAACACATACGTAAGAAGCGCCCGCAAATGTAAATGGTGTTCAAATCACACATGTGAGGTATCGCCACGATTGTCAGAGTGAGAGAAATAATTCTAGCAAAATACCTCCTCTGTAACTCTAACCTGGTAACCATTACATTTTTTTAAAGCGTTGCCTAAGGTGATTTTTAACCACTTTTAAACCGCACGCTGTCATATGATGTCCAAAAAGGGGATCTGTTATCCCGGGTAGACGTCATATGACGTCCTGTACTTTGTGCGGGGATATCTGAATGATGCCTGCACCTAGATGCATCATTCAGATATCATTTTCTTCCGGCGGCGATCCTGCGCACCGTAAGAATGATCATAGCGGCTGTTCCGCCGCTTGATCGTTCTTATAGGCGGCGGGAGGGGACACCCCTCCCGCCGCCATCCGGTGCTTCTCCGGGCTCTCCCGTCCCATCGGGGGCCCAGAGAGATGATTGCCGTTCACTGGATGTGCAGCATAGAGATGACTGGTGACCAGATGGTCACCAGTCATCTCTATGACCGTCAGAGGCCCGGGCGCGATGTGATGACGTCACACCCGGGTACCAGTAAGTAAACAAACTGCAATTGCGGCTAGTAAGAATTTTTTCACAATCTCATTCTTTCCAGCCTGGAGGAGAGATGTGGGGTCTTATTGACCCTGCATCTCTCCTTAAAGAGGACCTGTCACACACATTTCCTATTACAAGGGATGTTTACATTCCTTGTAATAGTAATAAAAGCGATTGAAAACATTTTTTTTTTTAAAAGTGTAAAAAATAAATAAATAAGTAAAATAAATAATAAATAAAATAAAAAATAAATAAAAACGCCCCTGTCCTCTGTAACTCTAAACTGGTAACCTGTAAAAAATTTAAAGCGTCGCCTATGGAGATTTTTAAGTAACGAAGTTTGGCTCCATTCCATGAGTGTGCGCAATTTTAAAGCATGACATGTTAGGTATCTATTTACTCGGTGTAAAAACATCTTTCATATTTTACAAAAAAATTGGGCTAACTTTACTGTTTTGTTATTTTTTGAATTCATGAAACTATTTTTTTTACAAAAAAAAAGGCGTTTGAAAAATTATTGCGCAAATACCGTGCAAGATAAAAAGTTTCAAAAACATATATAATATTTGGGGGTTCTGAGTAATTTTCTAGCAAAAGAATGATGATTTGTACATGTAGGAGAGAAGTGCCAGAATAGGCCCGGTATGGAGGTGGGTTTTAAAGCCCTGTATTGAAGTGGTAAGTACCATAGTTTGTCGCCTTTCCACAAGTGTGTGCAATTTCAAAGCATAACATGTTGGGCATCTATTTACTCAGCGTAACATAATCTTTCACAATATACAAAAAAATTGGCTAACTTTACTGTTTTTGTTTTTTAATTAATGAAAGTGTATTTTTTCCCCCAAAATTGTGTTTTAACCACCAGTCGATCAGCCGCCGCAGTTTTACGGCGGCAGGTCGGCTCGGCTGAGCGAAATCACGTAATATTACGTCATTTCACATTTCAGCCATTAGGAGCGCGTGCGCACCCCCTGCTCGCCCTCGGTGCCGATGCGCGTGCCCGGCAGGCACGATCACCGCCGGGCACCCGCAATTGCTCGTTACAGAGCGAGAACCAGGAGCTGTGTGTGTGTCAGGGGGAGAAATGACTGTTCCTCTGTTCATACAATGTAGGGAACATAATTAACCCCTTCTTTGCCCCCAAGTGTTAACCCCTTCCCTGCCAGTCACATTTTTATAGTAATCAATGCATTTTTATAGCACCAATCACCAAAAATGTGTCAAAAGTGTCTGCCATAAGGTCACAGTACCGATAAAAATTGCTGATCGCCACCATTTCTAGTAAAAAAAAACAATTTAATAAAAATGCCATAAAACTATCCCTTATTTTTGTAGACGCTATAACTTTTGGGCAAACCAATAAATGAACGCTTATTGAGATTTTTTTTTTTTTTGCGAAAAATATGTAGAATATGTATCGGCCTAAACTGAGGAATTTTTTTTTTTATATATATATATATATTTTTGGGGGATATTTATTACAGTAAAAAGTTAAAAATATTCATTTTTTTTCAAAATTGAAGCTCTATTTTTGTTTATAGCGCAAAAAATTAAAACCGCAGAGGTGATCAAATACCACCAAAAGAAAGCCCTATTTGTGGGGGAAAAAAAAAAAAAGATTTCGTTTGGGAGCCATTTGGCAGGACCGCGCAATTGTCAGTTAAAGCGACGCAGTGCCGAACCGCAAAAAGTGGCCCTGTCATTGACTGGCGAAATGGTCCGGGGCTGAAGTGGTTAAAGACCACTGCGCAAATACTGTGTGACATAAACATTTAGCAACGATCGCCATTTTATTATTAAATATAGCAACGATATTCATTTTATTAAATATATATATTTAATGTTTGGGGGTTCTAAGTAATTTTATAGCAAAAAATAAAAAAAATACATATTTTAACTTGTAAGCAGCAAATGTCTGAAATAGGCTTAGGCGTACACACGATCGGAAATTCCGACAAGAAAACCGTGGATTTTTTTCTGACGGAATGTTGGCTCAAACTTCTGTTGCATACACACGGTCACAAAAAATTCCGACCGTCAAGAACGCAGTGAAGTACAACACTACGACGAGCTGAGAAAAATTAAGTTCAATGCTTCTGAGCATGCGCTGACTTGATTCCAAGCATGCATGTTTTTTTGTGCGTTGGAATTGCATACAGACGATCGGAATTTCCGACAAGAACTTTTCTTGTCGGGGAAAAATTGAGAACCAGCTCTCAAATTTTTGTTGTTGGAAATTCCAACAGAAAAAGTCAGATGGAGCCTACACACGGTCAGAATTTACGACCAAAAGCTCACATCAAACTTTCCGACCGTGTGTACGTGGCATTAGACATGAAAGGGTTTAAATTAGTGAACACTTTAAGATACCTCACAGTTATTGGTATTAATCTGGCACCTCGTGCTAATTTCTTTAATTTTCTGACAAACCTTATTTAACTGGCAGTCAGTTTTCACTGACTTTGCAAGATGGTGAGCTGTTCTAAAGTGAATGAAACCCTCCGGCAGCTGGTTGTCAAGATGAAAGCCAAATGAATGACCCTTTCAGCCATAGCAAGAGAAGTTTGTTGTTCCAAATCTGTGATTTCTAGAATATTGCATCTTTACAACGTCACAAACTCATTCAAGTCCCCCGAAAGACAAATGCAAGAAAGGACAGGATAATGCAGAGAATCTCAATGCGGTATTGCATTCCATAGATGTGGAACAAATTATCTTCATTTCCTTTGACTTCTATGGGGAAACTTGCTTTGATATGTGAGTGCTTTGGATTACAAGCATTCTCCTGGAACAGATTATGCTCATAATCCAAGGTTCCACTGTTTGTTTCTGCTTCAATACTTATTGTTAAGACGTCCATAGAGCACTATCTGTAAACAAGTTTTTTTAACCAATATGGCCTTCTGGTTGCCTTTTTCTTGTGGTGGCACATTTCATTAAAAGAGAAGTTTGGGAATTCTGTTTTTTAAGAATCATACTAATCTAGAGGGATGCAGCTTCGGTCCGATGCGGCAGCTATACACTGCCTGCTCTAAGACTGAGAACCGAGGGATCAAACACTGCTGATCACTCAGTTCTCAGATCTCCATGAGCAGAGAGCTGGTAACTGTCTGTCACTGGCTCTCTGCTCTGCCACTCACCCCCCTCCCCCGTGCTCACTGGAGCATTGGGCTGTGGTGGGTCGGGAGTGGCTGTCTCAGGCTCACGGAAAGGCTGAGTCAGGTGGCGGTCCAGGCTCCTGGGTGGATCCCAACCATATGGTTGCCATCTTTACCCAGCCTGGACCGGCTACTTATTAAAAAAAAATTTTTAGTACTGTAAATCTAAAGTGTGTTATCAAAGAGTGACAAATATGCAGTCTGCCAGCCACGAACCTTCTTTTTTCAGGTCCCTGTTACCGTTCCTGGCCCCTCCCCTTTGTCCAGTTCCCCTATAGGAAGCCGTTTCCCATGGGGGCACTCGCCCTGCTGCATCCATTGACACAGACAGCATGACTCGGCCCTGCCCCCCACTCCCTCATCACTGGCTTTGATTGACAGCACTGGGAGCCAATAGCTCCTGGTGCCCCAGGGAGACCTGGAAGTGAGGGGAAAAAAGAGCTGCAGACATGCACAGCCCTGGATCGAATGAGGGCTCAGGTAAGTAAAAGGAGGGGGAGGTGGGATGCAGACACCTAAACATTTTTTACCTTAATACAAGGAATTCTTTGAAGTGAAGGAATGCTTTCTGTGGGGGCACTCAACAGGAGGGGGTGGGCAGGGGAGCCGAAGAGGGAACTGAGAAGAGGAGGATCGGGGCTGTGATGTGATGTGCTGTGCAAAGAGCAGGTGAGTATAACATGTTTGTAGAAGAAAAAAAAGTCTTCTACAAACATGTTATACTCACCTTTTCTGTGCACAGAGCAGCCCAGATCCTGGTTTTGCACAGAGTAGCCCCGATCCTCCTCTTCTCAGGTCCCTCTTTGGCTCTCCTGGTCCCTCCCTCCAGTTGAATGCCCCCGCAGCAAGCAGCTTGCTATGGGGGCAGCTGAGCGGAGTCATAGCTCAGTGTGTCCATTCAGACACGGAGCTCTGGTTTGGTCCTGCCCCTCTCTCTCCTGATTGGCTAACTGACTTATTGACAGCAGTGGGAGCCAATGGCGCTGCTGCTGTGTCTCGGCCAATCAGGAAGAGAGTCCCGGATGGCTGAGGGAGTTGTGGACATCGCTGGGGAGAGATGGGGTAAGTAGTAGGGGGTGCTGGGGTGCTGGGGTGGCTGCTGCACACAGAAGGTTTTTTATCTTCATGCCTATGCATGAAGATAAAAAAACGTCTGACTTTACAACCACTTTAAGTTAAAACATGTTTAGGCTTTACAACCACTATAACTTCACAATAATCAACATTTTGCTTTCTAGACACCAACCCAGCTTCATGTAATCTGACACATTCTAATTATAGACTGCAGACTCATATTTAGGTATCGTGGCAACTGGATAAAGCAGTTCTGTAGTTGTACGTGCTAGCGTTGTACGAGAAAGAATGAGCTCATCATCATTATCAGACGATCCAATCAACAGCAGCTGTTGCAGGGAAGCTACCTTTTATTAAATTTTTGGTTTGGGAAGGGTTCCCACAATAAGGCATCATATGGGAAACAGCATTGATTAATTTGTGTACTAGTACAGGATTTTATCCGACTTTTATTGTATTGGCTCTGCTTTTCTTGTTTTCATAAGCACTATTGGTGCCATCACCTCACTAAAGCTCTCAGCTGTCTTTCCATCAAATACAAAGAGCAGTGCAAATTAATATCAATAGTATTGTACACTATAGCAACCATTCAAACTTTACTATGGAGCAGTAAGTGATGAATTTCTAATTTACTGTGTTTGGCAAATGCCCTTTGCTTAGCTTAACCCTCCTGGCGGTGTTCCCGAGTCTGACTCGGGGTTAGATTTCTGTGCTACGAGCGGTAACCCTGAGTCAGACTCGGGCTTGCCTCGCTGGATCCACAGACTGTGTTTACTTACCTTGTCCCTGGATCCAGCAATGCCACCGCGCTGTGTGAGCGAGCGGGACCTCGCTCGATTCACACAGCGTCCTCCTGTGCCGCCGATCTCCGTTCCCTGCGATGTTACGACGCACGGGAGCGGAGAACGGCGCCAAATTCAAAAACGTAAACAAACACAATACATACAGTATACTGTAATCTTATAGATTACAGTACTGTATGTAAAAAATACACACCCCCTTGTCCCTAGTGGTCTGCCCAGTGTCCTACATGTACTTTTATATAATAAAAACTGTTCTTTCTCCCTGCAAACTGTAGATTGTCCATAGCAACCAAAAGTGTTCCTTTATGTAAAAAATGGTTTTAGAGCAGCTAGAAAACAGCGATAATAAATTATAATCACTTATTTGCAATAGCGATTTGTGGGGAAATTCGTCATAAAAAAAAAAAAGTAATGACAGCGACAATTCTGCAACTGAGCAAATTTCAGTGATTTTCACTTGCTGTGAAAAGCACCCCTTAGCATTTCTGGACATAGCCATATTGAGTAAGACCCCTTTCACACTGGGGCGTTTTTCAGGTGCTTTGGCGTTAAAAAAGGCGCCTGTAAAGCATCTGAAAGAAGCCTCATCTGCAATCCCAATGTGAAAGCCAGAGTGCTTTCAAAACCCTTTCACACTGCTAGCGCCCGAAAAACGCTGGTAAAGCTTCGCTAAGACCCCTTTCACACTGGGGCGTTTTTCAGGCGCTTTGGCGTAAAAAAAAAACGCCTCAATGGGAAGGGGCGCTTTAGGAGTGGTGTATCCTAAAGCACTACAAAGAAGCTGCTTGCAGGACTTTTTTTTGACACCCTGCCAGCGCAGCGCCTCAGTGTGACAGCACTTGGGTTTTCACATTGGGATTGCAGATGAGGCTTCTTTCAGGCGCTTTTTTTTTAACGCTAAGACCCCTTTCATACTGGGGTGTTTTTCAGGCGCTTTAGTGTGAAAGCACTCAGGCTTTCACATTGGGATTGCAGATGCAGCTTCTTTCAGGCACTTTACAAGCACTTTATTTAACGCTAAAGCATCTGAAAAACGCCCCAGTGTGAAAGAGGTCTAAGGGAAGATGATTCACGTAGCATTTACTTCTTGGAATCCATCTGCCTTTAGTTCAAGCATGCACACAGGAGGTTGTGCTTAGCTGAGAAAACCTCTCCTGAAGGCTCATGCACTAAGATGCATGACTATTATTTGCCTAGGCCTGGATACAAGGAAGTAACTGAAGAAATGTAAAAAAAAAAGTTAAAACAAAAAAATATTATATATTTTCCTATCTATTTTCTAATGCCAGCAGCATAACATGGAACTTCACTCTCTAAATCAACATTGATCATTTTTAATCTATACGCTGCTAGCATTGTAACTAAATAGGAAAGTGGAAACATGTTATACTTTCCTGCTCTGTGCAGTTGGTTTTGCACAGAGCAGCCCCGATCCTCCTCTTCTGGGGTCTTTTGCTGGCGCTCCTGGCCCCTCCCTCCTGTTGAGTACCCCCACAGCAAGCAGCTTGCTATGAGGGCACCCGAGCCACAGCTCACTGTGTTCATTCAGACATTTAGCCTGCCCCCTTTCTCTCCTCATTAGCTGACTGATTATTAGTTCCTGCTGCTGTCTCAGCCAAAGAGGAGGGGAGTTCCGGGCATCCAAGACATTCCTGCAACATCGCTGGATATAGAGGGACCTCAGGTAAGTATTAGGGGGGCTGCTGCTGCACACAGAAGGCTTTTTATCTTAAAGTGATACTATAGGTTTGAGTTTGAGTTTTTTTTTTAAATAACAAACATGTTATATTTGCCTCCACTGCGCAGTTCGTTTTTGCACAGAGTGACCCCGATCCTCGGCTCCTCCCCACAATAGATAACCCCCTCTCAGAAGCTCTATCCCGAGGGGGTTACCTTGCGGGTGTGCTCCCAAACAAAATTGGCGTCCTTTTTTCCCCACAAATAGAGATTTATTTTGGTGGTATTTGATCACCTCTGCGGTTTTTATTTTTTGCGCTATAAACAAAAATAGAGCAAGTTAAACCTAATTGATGGACCTGAGGGGCGGAGTAACATCATGGCGCCGTAAGGACTCAGGGCGCTAGCAGCAGCTCCATGCCTCTCCCCAGGCGATTAAGACAAGGAGGACTCTGAAGCCAAAATTGCCTCGAATTACGGCTAATCCCCATCTAAACTGTCCCATCGGGACTACCTGGTTAGGCGGGTGGCGTAGGTGCCTGTGTGCGGTGAAACCGGCCGAGGGATATCCTGGGTGCCCTCCGTACGGAGTATCGGAAGCTGGCCGTGGTCTATGGAGCCTCCAGTGAGCCACCTGTGATTGGATACCAGGCGGAGTGACGCGTGAGAAGGAGGAGGGGGTAGCAGAGGGAGCGTGAGCACTGAACGAGGACTCGCTGTGTGCCGCTCCAGACGCCAACGTGGATGCCGATCCGTGCTATGCTGTGAACGGGTCAGAAGGGAAGTCGGGGCTATAGGAGCTCGATAGACGGCCGTACGGACTGTTCCCGCTCCACGTCTGTCCCCGTATGTCTCCATAAAAACGGGTGAAGTCTTCCCCCCCATTGCCTGCGTGTGGTCTGCCTAAGAATAAGAGGGGAGGTGAGTGAGAGGCCCCGAAGCCGCGAAGCTGAGAATGCAGAGTCGGTAAAGTAAACAAGATAGCTCCATGACCTGTTACATTCCTAAGTTGACTTAAAAGGATTTGAACTGATATCTTGCTCCTAGTGTGCTATCTTGTTAAAGGGGGTCTACTGGTTATAGTTTGGCTATAATCTTACATAAATGCACATTTAAGTGCTCCCAGATGCATACAAAAGTGTTGAAGGAAAAAAAAGAGAGGAGATCTTGATTGCCTGAGTTGAAGGGGCCATAGGACTGTTACAAAATGGTTATAAGGCTATTGTCTACTGGCACTCTCAAACTCTCAGACTGACTTGAACTGACTGGAACCAATGTCTGTGTGATACTTTCTGATACTTTTGCTTTGCTGCCTTGCTAAAGGGGGGGCTGATCCTTTGCTGCTAAAGGGAGTGTGCTGATATTGTCTGGCTACAACATTCATACAAATTTTTTTTATAAATGTATATTTTGCCCAGATATACATAGAGTGCCGGAAAAAAAGAAAAAAAAAGGGGAGAGAAGAGACCTGGTTCAGGGGGCCACAGGACTGTTATAATTAAATTAAACAAAGGCCTCAATATACGAGAGACAAAGTAAGAGAAACAGCAGCCCCACAGATATTGGCTCAACCTGAATCCCTTTGAGGGGTCTGGACACAAGCCCACGGAGGTCCTAGTCTCGGTCCCAGTCCTAACTGATAACGAACTAATTTTTAGGCACACACTGAGGTAGTATATCAGTGTATCAGTCGGAGAGGGGCAGTGAACCTATCATTGAACATTATCAAAACCCCCATTAATAGGCTTTGGATAAAAAGGGAAAGATGGTGCGAAAGGCCCCAAAAAACGCGCAGGGGGGGTGTTCTGGCCGCAGCACAATGAGGTCATACCTCGTGACCGAAGGACTAGATCGGGCACCGGTCAGCCCCAAAGGAGATGGTGACAATGGTACTCCCAGGACCCCCGAGACGCCAGTCAAAAATAAAGGACAAACTGAGGGGGGGACTCCAGGGAGAGAGAAGGAGAAAAACAAAGATCAATCCCCTGCTGTAAAAAGCCACAGTAAAGTAGTAAAAACCCCGGAGTATCAACAAATACAACCTAGCTGGCCCCCCGACACTTCCCTTGGAGACACCCAAGTTCCACCAACTAGGCAGGATATGATGGACATGTCAGAAATGATATTACGCCTAGAAAGAACTATCAAAGGGGAAATGGGTGCAACTAGAAGAGACATCCAGAGCGTGCTACAGAGAGTTGAAGGGATAGAGGAACAATTAGAGGAACATAGAAATGCAATAACGGAATTAAGGGATAGAGCTGACATGGACTGGATAGAAATAAGAAATGCTCGCTATAAATTAGAGGATCAAGAGAATCGCAGCAGACGAAAAAACTTGCGTATAAAAGGCCTCCCAGAAGAAGTTAAAGACACAGAACTGGGGGAGGTGCTCAGAGGGATATTCAACACAGCCCTAAAAAGGGAGGCGACAGCCCCTATGCATTTCGAACGGGTCCACAGAATACAAAAATTTTATAACACACAAAGAGACCTACCAAGGGACATCATAGTCAGATTCCTAGAATATAACCAAAAAGAGCTGGTGTCTCAAACCACTAGGAATTCGGCTATTATGGAATACAAAGGGATCAAGTTACTCTTGTTTTCGGATCTCTCGGCAGAGACATTAGCACGAAAGAGGGCGTTGAAGCCACTAACCAGTCATCTACAATCAAAGGACATACCGTATAGATGGGGGTTCCCAGCTTGCCTATCGGTTAAGAACATGGGGATTTCAGCAGTTATTCGTTTCCCTGAAGATGTAAAAGAATTTTGCAAAAAGCTGAATATCCAGCCAATGCAAATAGACAATTGGGAAAAGAGGCCTCCAGCATGGAGAAGATGGAGGGAACAGGAATGGAATAGGGCATAGACTACCTGGGCCTAGGGGGACCTAAGAGAGATCTCTCTAGAGTATTTATTGGGATAGGGGGAGGAGGGGGGGGGATGGGATGGTGGGGGACAGAGATGGCTGGTTATCAGGTATCTGGGAGGACTGCCCCCCACTATCTGATCTTCCGCTTTATCCTCTCCCTTTGTAACATTAGTGGGCAGTAAGGCCAACACCTAGAGGTAGAATGGGAGATGTCGCCTGGGGAGGATGTAAATAGGAGCTGCTGTTCTGTCCCGGGACCAGGAGCCACCCCGACTTTGTAGACGGGGCCTGGAAATTGGGGGGTCATAGTAGACGTCCCGAGGAAAGGCTCTCTCGGCGAGTGGCCTGGATGGGCACTGACCGAGTGAGTCTTAGCATTGAGGTTCAATGCGTTGGGGGGGGGGGTGGGAGAGGGGGGGGGGTATATGTTTTTTATGTGGTCTCGAGGTACCCTGATTAAGATGTTCTTGTTAACAAATATGAGTCTGAAGTTGAACCAGGAATGTGGTTTGGTTGTTCTACAGGTGGAGAAAAGGCCCGGAGTCTCTCATGTCCTGTGGGGATATGATTTCCGAACCTCATTAAGAGGTAAAAAAGTGAAGTATAATAAATGGGTGCGGTAAAAATGGTTACGTACAATGTACGTGGGTTAAACAACCCCAGTAAGCGGTATCAGGTACTACAGGAGATGAAGAGATTCTCGGCCAACATAGTGTTTCTCCAGGAAACTCACCTAAAAATAACATCAAAAACTAGATTAAATTCAAAGGAGTTCCCTACATGGATTCATAGCTATTCCCCTAATAAAAGAGCAAAGGGAGTAGCAATAGGGTTCGATAGAAACACACGGTTCTCCCTAGAAGCTACGGAAATAGATCCCGATGGAAGATACCTGTTTATCAAGGGTACTATTCTGAATATAAGATACACATTGGTAAATGTATATTGTCCTAATGTAAGGCCGGCTGTCTACCTGAGAAAAATTTTGAATAGATTAGAATCTTTTAGAGAAGGTATGGTGATCCTGGCAGGCGACCTAAACTTTGTATTTGATTCACTGTTAGATACCCAACCCATCTCATTGAGATCGGAAGGGAAATATCTTAGAATGGTTAAACATAAATTACATCAAATGCAAATGGTGGAAGCCTGGAGAATCCTCCATCCAAAAGTTAAGGACTATACATATTTCTCAGTAGTACATGGGTCATACTCAAGAATCGATCATGTCCTACTAGATCATCGGCTGCTTGAAGGACTGATAAGGATGGAAATAAAATCTATAACACTGTCTGACCATGCCCCAGTGGTAATGTCTTTAGATTCAGGGGAGATCCCGGCTGGATATCCAGTGTGGAGATTGGATGAGTCCTTAATAAATAATATTAAGATAGCCGATGATCTAGAAAAGGACATGAGTATATTCTTCAAAGAAAATGATATTGAAAACATCGCCCCAGCCACGCTTTGGGAAACGCATAAGGCATTTGTAAGAGGGAGGTTGATTGCTGAAAAGGTTAAGAGGAGGAAGATTAGGCAGATACGGAAACAAACACTACTAGAAGAAATACAGGCTCTTGAACGGGAGCATAAAGTAGTGCAGGAAGAGCAGGTCCTAAGTGTTCTAAATAGTAAGAGAGAAGAGCTCCGTGACCTCCTTGAGCAGGAAACTAAATGGATTTTCAATAAGGTGAACAACAAATTTTATGCCCTTGGTAATAAACCGGGGAGACTGTTAGCAAGGACCATAAAACCAAGAAACACACAGAACTCTATCCTGAAAATAAAAGATAGAAATGGAGAAATGAGACATTCAACTAGTGAGATAACTAAAATATTCTATGATTATTACCAAAACCTATACAATGTTAACAAGGGGCAAGGGGATACAGAAGTCCAGAATAGAAGAGAAAAAATTAAACAATATTTAGAAAGGGTCAAGACCCCTGGCCTAGTAGAGGAAGTAATAAGTGATCTAGAAAAAGAAATAACAAAAGAAGAAATAAGTCAAGTGATCAGGAGTATCAAAATGGGGAAGAGCCCCGGCCCTGACGGGTTTACATCATTATATTATAAAAGGTTTGGGGGGATACTAGTGCCATTTTTTCAGAAGTACATGAACTCAATAAGGGGGGGCATGGTAATGCGGAAGGAGGCCCTGAATGCCCACATAACGTTGATAGGGAAGGAAGATAAGGACCCTGATTTGTGTGCCAGTTATAGGCCGATATCTTTAATAAACGTGGACATAAAAATCTATTCTAAAATCCTCGCTGAGAGAATAAAACCGCTCTTAATAGACCTTATAGATAATGACCAAGCAGGGTTTGTGCCTGGGAGAGAAACGAGAGAAAACATTCTAAGAGTTATATTTTTATTACAGAAAGCCAAAAAGAATAAAGAACCAATAGTATTCCTGTCATTAGATGCCGAAAAGGCGTTTGACAGGCTGGATTGGGAATTTATGCTAGCAAACCTATCCCATATAGGATTTGGCCCAAGTATGCTCAGGTGGATAGGGGCTCTTTATTCTGGGCCCTCTGCTCAGGTGAGGGTGAATGGTACCCTCTCGGACAGCTTTTCACTTGGTAATGGGACCCGGCAGGGGTGTCCGCTTTCGCCTCTCCTATTCGTCCTATCATTGGAGCCTTTACTGGAAACAATACGGATGAACCAGGAAATAGAAGGGATAAAATTGAAGAGAAGGGAGCACAAGATATCCGCATTTGCGGATGACATGATGTTATTCGTATCTAACCCCAGGGAGACACTGCCCAAAATAATGTGGGAATATGAACAGTACGGTGAGATCTCTAACCTTAAGATTAATAAAGATAAAACGGAGATACTAAGTATTTCATTAAGCCCTCAGGAGCGTAGGGAACTTGAGGGGCTCTATCCATTTAAATGGAAGCAGAGGAGGATGAAATATTTAGGTATATACTTGTCCAGCAGGGAAAGATATTTCTATGAAGACAATTATATACTATTATTGAACAAAGTAAAATCAGACTTAAAAGGATATAGTATAGACAGAATATCATGGTGGGGAAGGGTGAGTACTATAAAAATGATGATCTTGCCGAAAGTTCTTTATATCTTCCAAACACTCCCGATAAAAATTCCAGAAACATATTTTAAAATCCTGGATAAGATAATAGGAGGATTCATATGGAGGGGGAAAAAGCCGCGTATAGCAGTGGAGACTCTGATTAGATCTAAAGAGGAAGGAGGAATACAGTTGCCGGACTTCAGAAGGTACTATGAGGCGGCAGTATTGAGGAGGATTACAGATTGGGCGCAGGGTGAGGTTGGAAGCAAAAAAAAGTGGGTAGAAGTCGAAGAAAGTCTAAGTAAAAAAGAGCTGGGAAATATAATATGGGTACCGAGGCAATATAGAGGATTACCCCTGGATATTCCTGTAATAACAAAAGAAACTTTTAGAATATGGGATAAGATCTGTAAGAAAAATAAATTGCCCTATAATAGCCCGCTGCTGCCACTTACAGGTACGGATTTCTTTCCGCCTGGCAAGGAGGGGGGATTATATCGGAGGTGGGCAACTTCAGACACTTTAAGACTGAAGGATATAACAAAAGGAAATGAAGTGTGTCCGGTGGGAGAACTTCAAGAGAAATATGGACAGTACCCAGGAGATAGGTGGAGACACAGACAAGTCCAACATTTTGTTGGTACCTTGTCGAAGCCCTTGCGAGCTATGAATGAACTAAATCAATGGGAAAAACTTATGACCCAAGGAGAACCTGGGAAAGGGGGAATATCAAATCTGTACAAGATGTTGACACCCAAGATAGAGCTAGGAAAATTGAAAATGATAGAAAGCTGGGAAATAGAACTTAATCAAACTATATCCAACAAGAAGAAGAGACAGGTGTTAGAATACGTCCAGGCTACAACGATGGACGCAAAAGTAAAAGAAACCAATTATAAGCTACTTACTAAATGGTACTATGTACCAATTAAACTGCACAGAATGAATTGTGAGACGTCCCCCTTATGCTGGAGGGAGTGCGGGATGGAGGGAACTCATGCCCACATATGGTGGCAATGCCCCCTCATACAGGTATATTGGAGGGAGGTATTAGGCCTGATAAAAAAAATCAGTGGATATGAGATAAGATATGATCCATGGGAATGTTTGTTCCACACTACGAGTATGTCCAGGAAAAAGTATAGGGGTTCCTTGGTCCCGTTCTTACTGAACGGAGCCAAGGCACTAATACCTAGGAACTGGAGGGAAAAAAGAGCACCCTCGATAGGGGAATGGCTCCAAGAAATTGATAAAATGAGAGTGATGGAGGAGCTGTGGTCCTTTCAGGTAGAGTCGGGACCAAGATACGAAATGATTTGGAAGGGATGGAGGGATTTCAGGGCGGGGGGGAGGGAGGGGGGAGATGAGGGGGTAGGGAATGGAGGGGAATAGAGGAGACCGTTGTTGGGAATCCTTCTAGAATCCCCTTCTCTCCTCGCGTATGTTTTTTTTTTTCCTTTTTTTTCTTATCTATATTTGTCGGTGGAGGGGGTCTATACTTCAAAACATGGGTAATATGCACAATAGGGGGAAATTATAGCCCCTATAACAGAATGTCCTTTTTGTTTATATTTTTTTTTTTTTTTTTTTTTTTTTTTTTTTTTTTTGGTTGTTGTTTTCTTCACATCATAGGGGTAATTGTCTTATTCCCCTTCAGATCTTGGGGTTTTTTTTTTTTTTTCTTTTCTCTTTCTTTCTTTTCTTTTTTCATTTATATTTTTTGGTCACTTAGTAATATACACAATAAGGGGAATTAACCCCTATATTTTTTCACTATATTTAAGATGGACTTAGTGTCTATCTTTTTTTTTTTTTTTTTTTTTTTTTTTTTTCTTGGTCACTTAAGTAATATACACAATAAGGGGAAGTAACCCCTACATTTTTTCACTATATTCAAGATGGACTTAGTGTCTATCTTTTTTTTTTTTTTTTTTTTTACAACTCCCCTCCTGGCTTAGTACACTCATGTAAATACACAATAAGGGGAATTAACCCCCTAAATTTTTCACCATATTTTAGTAGGACTTAGTGTCTTTTTTTTTTTTTTTTTTTCTCCTCTCACAACGCTTTTTCGTTTTTAAGTAAATACACAACTAGGGGAAATAACCCCTATATTTTTCATTATATTGTAGGGGGACTTAGGGTTTCTCCCCTTTTTTTTTTTTTTTTTTTTTTTTTGGTTGTTGTTTTCTTCACATCATAGGGGTAATTGTCTTATTCCCCTTCAGATCTTGGGGTTTTGTTTTTTTTTTTCTTTTCTCTTTCTTTCTTTTCTTTTTTCATTTATATTTTTTGGTCACTTAGTAATATACACAATAAGGGGAATTAACCCCTATATTTTTTCACTATATTTAAGATGGACTTAGTGTCTATCTTTTTTTTTTTTTTTTTTTTTTTTTTTTTTTTTTTCTTGGTCACTTAAGTAATATACACAATAAGGGGAAGTAACCCCTACATTTTTTCACTATATTCAAGATGGACTTAGTGTCTATCTTTTTTTTTTTTTTTTTTTTTACAACTCCCCTCCTGGCTTAGTACACTCATGTAAATACACAATAAGGGGAATTAACCCCCTAAATTTTTCACCATATTTTAGTAGGACTTAGTGTCTTTTTTTTTTTTTTTTTTCTCCTCTCACAACGCTTTTTCGTTTTTAAGTAAATACACAACTAGGGGAAATAACCCCTATATTTTTCATTATATTGTAGGGGGACTTAGGGTTTCTCCCCTTTTTTTTTTTTTTTTTTTTTTTTTTTTTTTTTTTTTTTTTATAACCCCTTCCTGGTTTGCACACATAAGTTAATACACAATAAGGGGAATAAACCCTTACACTTTTTATTATACCTTAGTAGGACGTAGTGTGTTTCCTGTTTTTTTTTTTTTTTTTTTTTTTATATCCTCCCCCTCTCTTCTCCTGTCTCTCTCTCTCTCCCTCTCTTCTATATGTCCTCCCCCCCTCCACTCACTGTAGGTATAGGTTGTAAGGCCCTATCTCTGGGTATCTCCCAAGGAGAGTGGAAAGGGAAGGACTGGCCCTGGGGTGAAATGTGGGAGAAATACAGGCGCAGTACGTAGTATTGGTAGAAGAAGATATAGTTTTTTTAAGGTCTTTTCAATGAAAAGGATACACTTTGAGACCATATATGTCAGTCTGTATAGTGATTTTATGTTGTATTAATTGTACTGTTTTGTAAAAAATGAATAAAAGATATAAATGGAAAAAAACAAAAACAAAAATAGAGCGACAATTTTGAAAAAAATGCAATATTTTTTACTTGCTATAATAAATATCCCCCAAAAATATATAAAAAAAAAACATTTCCTCAGTTTAGGCCGATACCTATTTTTGGTAAAAAGAATCGCAATAAGCGTTTATCGATTGGTTTGCGCAAAATTTATAGCGTTTACAGAATAGGGGAACGTTTTATTGCATTTCTATTAATAATTTTTTTTTACTACTAATGGCGGTGATCAGCGGGTCCGCAGGTCCCGCAGCTTTGGACCGGGTCGCGCGGGCCCGTGACCCACGGCTTTTGCAGAAAAACGTGAGGAAGCCATGATGGAAGGTGGAGTGGAGGACAATTGTGAGCATAGAGGGGAAGGAGAAGAGGCTGGACGGTGAGAGTCTGGAGTGTGGTTTTGTGGGTTCTAATGGCGTTGCTTCCACTGGGCTCGGTAATGGGAGGCCAGGTGCCTTCTTAAGGCTGTCGTCCCTAGGTGAGTGTTGGGCTTACCACGACTTATGTGTTGACTGCAAAGGCTGCAGATGGCAACACTATTGTCTACAGCGGACACGTTATAAAAATCCCACACTGCAGAGCCATGGGCCAGCGTCCTGGGAGCGCCAGATGTGACCGTACATGGTTGATGGCTCGCTCCTGATACATTAGGAGTCTGGTTTGTCCCTCCTGTGCAATGTAAGTTCGACCTGCTTCTACTCCCTATCTGCTGGTCCATCTCTCCCTCTGAACTCCCCTCCTCTTCCTCTGTTGTGGGCACCCACGTGACGTCTGTAGACATGTCATCATCTACGTCACCCTTCCCATCACCAACAATAGAGATCTAGGAGTAGGCAGCAACAGCGGGCACCAACCTCCTTGGGCTGATCTGAGTACTGTCGTCAGACTGCTGAGTGCCGGCTGTTGCTACCTCCTCTTCCTGATCCAATGCCAAGAATTGATGCGCATCCGAAATGTCTTCTGATGGATCGGAAAATAATTCCTGTGACTCAAGCGGAGGGTATATGGTGGTGGTGTTGGTGGCGAGCCACTCAACCAAGTCTGGGCGTCCTTTGACGTAATCGAACGAACATTGTGCCACTTCCCACTTTGGCTCCAGCCTGGTGCTCCTGCCCTACCCCTACCACCCCTGCGGAAGGGACTGCCTCTTCCTCTGCCTGTCATTTTTTAAATGACCCTATGACAACAAAAGTCTCCAGAGAAGTATATAACAAAATCTGTCATTTTGGGGGGCCACAGGTTTATCGCACCAGTTACGAAACTTTTTTTCAGGATTTTTTTTTAATGTGTGTAGCAGAGGTAACGCAGTGAAAGAGGCAAATATTAAGTAGTAACCAAATACACCGCCAGTCACAATGCTGCAAATACAAATCCACTATAATTAGTTTTTTTATATTCGAAAGTATATTATAAGTGTATATTACACCTATATACTGCAGAGCAAGTAGCACTCCTATACCAGTGCTTGAAAGGACTTTTGTGGACCTGTTAGGTAGCGATTTGAGTCGCTAAAGTCTGTCCCTGCTGGAAACGCCAACCTCTCCCTACACTGACAAAAAGTGTATGAATGAATGTATTACACACCTATGTATGGCAGAGCAAGTAGCACACCTATACTAGTGCTTGAAAGGACTTTTGTTGACCTGTTAGGTAGCGATTTGAGTCACTAAAGTCTGTCCCTGCTGGAAACGCCAATCTCTCCCTACTCTGACAAAAAGTATATGAATGTATTAGACACCTATATACTGCACAGCAAGTAGCACACCTATACTAGTCCTTAAAAGGACTTTTGTGGCCCTATTAGATAGCTATTTGATTGAATACAGCCTGTCCCTGCTGGAAACACCAACCTCTCCCTACACTGACAAAAAGTATCTGAATGTTTTAGGGGCGGATCCAGAGTCTAATCTTGGGAGGGGCACTGCCAAAATTTCTGCAGGCAATTTGTAGGGGCAATGGCTGGTGTTGGCGCTTCAATCATCACGGCACCGTGGTTAATAAGCAGCCAGGTGGAGGGGGGGACAGGGGGGTTGCAGCCAGGTGGAGGGAAGGAAAAGGTGGTTGCAGCCAGGTGGAGGGAAGGAAAATGTGGTTGCAGCCAGGTGGAGGTGGGGACAGGGTGGTTGCAGCCAGGTGGAAGGGAGGACAGAGGGGTTGCAGCCAGGTGAAAGGGAGGACAGGGGGGTTGCAGCCAGGTGAAGGGGAGGACTGGGGGGTTGTAGCCAGGTGGGGAGGACAGGGGGGTTGCAGCCAGGTGAAGGGGAAGACTGGCGGGTTGCAGCCAGGTGAAGGGGAGGACAGAGGGTTTGCAGCCAGGTGGAAGGGAGGACAGGGGGGGTTGCAGCCAGGTGAAGGGGGGACCGAGGGGTTGCAGCCAGGTGGAAGGGAGGACAGGGGGGTTGCAGCCAGGAGAAGGGGAGGACAGAGGGGTTGCAGCCAGGTGGGAGGACGGGGGGTTGCAGCCAGGTGGAGAGAGCCTGTCAGCAACGGCTGATGGGGTCGGCATCAGCACAGCCTGCAGTGCAAACATTTTTTCAGGGGGGGGGGGGGCAATTGACATGCACAGCAAGGCAGTTTAAAAAAGCCTGATTAAAAAAAAACAAGCGCGTTTGACATGATTGTCTCGGGGGGGGGGGGGGCAATTGCAGTACAGTGGGCAGCCCTACATTTTCGCCCACTGCAAATGTTCCTATTAAAAATATGGGATCACAAGCAGGAGTCCTTGGACACTCAGGTTCTAATACCAGCAAAGGTAAAAAGAACCCTATTGTGGTGGAGGACAGTAGAAAATTTAACCAAAGGACGGCTGTGGACACTTCCCATTTCCCAGTTCCTTACCACAGACACAAGCGGCGTAGGATGGGGAGCGCATCTAGGCTCCCAGGTAACACAAGGGACGTGGGAAAAGGAAGAGAGGATGAGATCATCCAACTGGAAGGAATTGAAAGCAGTAGGGCTTGCTCTCCAATCCTTCCAGAAAGATTTGAAAGGACATCACTTATAGATCAGGTCCGACAATGCATCAGTCATCGCCTACATAAACAAACAGGGAGGAACAAGAAGTGGAACCCTGTGGGCGTTAGCAGAGAATATCCTGAAATGGGGAGAGAAAAACATACATTCTCTGTCAGCAGACCACTTAACAAGGGATTTAAACAGAGTGGCAGATTTTCTCAGCAGGAAGCAAGTGAGAGAAGGCGACTGGGCGTTAAACCAAGAGGTGTGCAAACAAATTACGCACAAATGGGGAACACCTTAGGTAGACTTATTTGCCTCAAGAGAAAACAAAAAATTCAGAGCGTTCTTTTCTCTGAAAAGAGAGGACAGGGTGCTAGGGGTGGATGCGTTGGCACAGAGGTGGACATTCAAAATATGTTATGCCTTTCCTCCACCAGCACTAATACCAGCAGTAATAAGAAAACTCTGCATAGAGAACACAACATTGATTCTCATAGCACCTCACTGGCCCAGGAGACCGTGGTTCTCTATGCTGAAAGAACTCGCTATAGAGCCCCCCTGGTTACTACCAGTCCAGGAAGATCTACTCTCCCAGGGCCCAATATACTGCCCCCAAGTGAAAAGGTGGAACTTGGCAGCCTGGTATCTAAGGAGCAGCTGCTGAAAGCAAAAGGGTTCTCAAGCCGCTTAATAGCGACTTTGCTAAAAAGCAGGAAAGTTGAGACACGCAACATCTACCAGAGAGTGTGGAAGTGCTTTAACAATTGGTGCACAGAAAACACCTTCAACACACAGAGCTCAGTGGCAGTTTTAGAATTTCTACAGGGTGGTGTAGAGAAAGGACTAAGCCTTAGTACATTAAAGAGTCAGGTGTCGGTTTTTCAGGAAAAAAGATTTGCATCCGATCCATGGATAATCAGACTCTTCATATCCCTGAGCAGACAAAAACCTATACAGAGTACAGTCTTTCCAAAGTGGGACCTGTCATTAGTGCTGCAAACTTTGACTGCAGACCCCATTGAACCACTAGAAAATTGCAACCTAAAGACGCTGACACTTTTTTTTTTTAAATACTCTTTATTGAATTTGCATGAAAAAACAAACAAAAAAAAACAAAGTTACATATTACAGCCTCTGGGCATACCCCGGCTGAGGTAACAACCATTAAAGGGTCACTAAAGGAAAACAATTTTTTAGCTAAATAGCTTCCTTTACCTTACTGCAGTCCTGGTTTCATGTCCTCATTGTTCGTTTTTGCTTTGATGTTGCTGTAATTCCTCTCTGTTCTGGACACTTCCTGGTTGTCTGTTTCCTGATCACCACAGTACTGGGAGATTTCTCACTGTGGTGACTAATCAAGGAGGTGTGATTACTGTGTGTCTAAAACCCCTCAGCACCAATCCAGTTTCGTTTTGCAAAACCTTCACTGCCCTCTATTGGCTCCCTGGCTCTGTACATCAGAGAACCAGGAAACAACAGCAAAAACTAAACTAAACTAAACTCTAGGTACATTATATGATTGGTTTTTATCTATTTTTAATCATTTTTAAAAGGAATCAGTTAACTATTATGTCTCTATACCCTGTAAACAGTCATTTGAGCAAAAAATGTTTTTCCTTTAGTGACCCTTTAAGACAATCTTATACATTTATCACATCTATATAACCACTACAACTTAAACTACTTGTGTCATTAAGATTGGGAGGATAGGGAGAGGATAGTGTGTCATGTATTTCAGGTGACCACATCGAGAGGAGCTGCTGAGGTTGAGGATAGCGCATTTAGCAGAACCGTCAGATAATGGCAAAACTAGGGCCTCACTCCTACAAAACTGATAGCTGAGATAGACAGTCAACGGGAACAATATCAATTGTGTTGCGATCGTGATGTTTGAATCAACCCATACGCTCCAAATTTTGTCAAACTTAGCTGGGCAGCATCTGGCGAGATAGGCCTCTTTGTACAGTGGCACCGCTGAGTTGATCAGCGATTTCCATGTATTCAAAGAAGGTACCTCTGTTTCCATCTAATGCAGGGGTCTTCAAACTACGGCCCTCCAGCTGTTCAGGAACTACAATTCCCACCATGCCTAGTCATGTCTGTGAATCTCAGAGTTTTGCAGTGCCTCATGGGATGTGTAGTTCCGCAACAGCTGGAGGGCCGTAGTTTGAGGATCCCTGATCTAATGAGTAGAGCCTTCCTAGCGTAATGAAATAGAAGTCCTATTAGCGCTCTGGTTGCTCGGCGGTGGGCCAAGGAGCCCACCAGACCAAGCACACAGACCGATACATTCAGGGGAACAGGAATCAAGGTCAAGGTTTCAATGAAGGTCGTGACCTCCACCCAGGAGAGCTGGATTCTGGGACAGGACCACAAAGACACTGACACTTAAAGCAGTCTTTCTGGTAGCAATTACCACAGCCAAAAGGGTCTGTGAGATAGAGGCCTTATCAATCAGACCCCCCTTTTGTCAGATTTTTGTGGACCACATCATTTTTAAAATGGATTTCTGTCTAAAATAGTCTTGAGATTCCATAGAGAACAAGAAGTTGTGTTACCTTCATTTTGTCCAAACCCTTCTTAAGAACAAGAAGTAAAGTTACATCATTTAGACGTCAGGAGATGCATCTTGCATTATTTAGAGGTAACAAAAACACAGAGGAAGATGGATTCCTAAGGCCTCGTACACACGACAGGACATGTCCGATAAAAACGGTCCGCGGACAGCGAACACGGTGACGTGGCCGCGCCGTCGCCGCGACGATGACGCGGCGACGTGCGCGACCCTGGAAGGTCAATGCTTCCACGCATGCGTCAAATCACTTCGACGCATGCGAGGGCTTTCGGCCGAGCGGACATGTCCGATGAGTCGTACAGACGACCGAACATGTCTGACGGACAGGCTTCCAGTGGACATGTTTCTTAGCATGCTAAGAAACATTTGTCCACTGGAAACCTGTCCGATCCACCGGAAAATTGTCCGGTCGGCCGTACAGACGACCGAACATGTCCGCGGAAACTGGTCCGCCGGACCAGTTTCAGCGGACATGTTCGGTCGTGTGTACGAGGCCTTATTTATTTTACATTCTGGAGCTAAGAAAGGGCACAGGGCCACTAGACGCACCATAGCGAGATGGCTAAGAGAAGCCATTGAACAGGCTTACAAGTTAGGATGCATACAGATCCCAGAAGGTATCAGAGCACACTCCACAAAGTCAATGGCAGCCTCACAGGCAGAAAGAGCTGGAGCAACGCCGGAACAAATTTGTAAAGCGGCGACATGGTCCAGCTTTGCCACCTTTGTAAGACACTACAGGGTGGATCTTTGGTCAGCTAAAGATCAGACCTTTGGATGCAAGGTCTTACAGGCTGTGGTCTAAGGGTCTAAGGGTAAGTGCTCGGTTATCCTCTCAGGTGGCTGTCCTGAAAGACGATTAGGGGAAAAACGAAGTTACTTACTGGTAACGTTCTTTCCCGGAGTCTTTCAGGACAGCCAGGTACCCATCCAAATGTATATTAAAAAACATAAGATTTCCTTACAGGAAATGTGATATAGTTATCTATTTGTATCATATATTCTTGTGTCTCCCCAGCGACTGGAGGTGCTCTTTAAGAAACTGAGGAGCCAGCAGGGCAGGAGGAAATTTATGGAAGGCTAGCGCAGTGTTTTCTACGGAGGGGAGGAGCCAAGGTCTCTCAGGTGGCTGTCCTGAAAGACTCCAGGAAAGAACGTTACCAGTAAGTAACTTTGTTTTTTTCTTTTAATCAGCTCTGTAAACAAACAGATCCTCGTTCTGTCAGGGGAGTAGAGTGAGATTGTCTGTTCCTAGTGATCAGGAACAGCAATCGCTTTCTACTCCCTGTCAGTCCACTCCCCCCACAGTTAGAAAGCACCTCCCTAAGAAACATTTAACGCTTTGCTCGCCCATGGTGTTGACCCCTTCCCTGCCAGCATCATTTATTCAGTAATCAGTGCATTTTTATAGCACTGATCGCTGTATAAATGTCACTGGTCCCAAAAAAGTGTCAAAAGTGTCCGATCTTTTCGCCGCAATGTTAAAGTCCCGCTAAAAATTGCAGATCACGGCCATTACTAGTAAAAAATAATAATAAAAATGCCATAAATATATCCCCTATTTTGTAGACGTGATATCTTTTGCGCAAACCAATCAATATAAGCTAATTGGGATTTATTTTACAAAAAATATGTAGTTTTTGGATATTTATTATAGAAAAAAGTAAAACATCTTTCTCTTTTTTTCTAAATGGATGCTCTTTTTTTGTTTATAGCGCCAAAAAATAAAAACCGCAGAGGTGATTAAATACCACCAAAAGAAAGCTCTATTTGTGAAAAAAAAAGGACATAAATTAAGTTTGGATACAGTGTTGCATGACTGCGCAATTGTTTGGTAAAGCGACAAGTGGTTAAAGCCACTGGCATTGCTATGGGGGTGCAGGGGGGGGCCGCACCAGGTGACACCCGCCAGAGGGGTGACACCGGGGCAGCTGCCCACTGCTTTACGCTGTACTATATTGCTTCTGTTTGCAGAGCTGCAGGGGAGCAGAGTGAGCAAGGGACCAAGCCGTGCGGGGGAAGCTGCCTGTAACACTCCCCCGTCTTGAGCTGTCCTTCTGGTATGTCCAATATATCTGGAGGCAGCTGGAGTTGGTCGGCGGAGCTGGGGGTGTGGCTGCCTCCTCCACTCCTCCCACAGACTCCTGCACTCTGGCTGATCCCGAAGATGGAGGAGAAAAAGGTGAGAACACAGCAGCCCCCGGTTGTCTTTATCTCCGGGCATGCTGTAAGTTACTGCACACTGTCTCTACATAGAGTCCTAACCTGCCCTATGACACCCCAACTTGCCCTATGACACCCCAACCTGCCCTTTACCACCCCTGCCTGCCCCTTACCACCCGACCTGCCCTATACCACCCCAGCCTGCCCTATACCACCCTAACCTGCCCTATACTACCCTGACCTGCCCTAAACCACCCTATATCATTTACAGGGGCAGTTTGGGGTGTGCCCTGTGACTTTGTGCTGCCTGCAAAGTGCTGGGCAGGATAGACAGAAGAGGGGTGACACCATGTTTTGCCGCACCAGATGACACCAACCCTAGTGACACCACTGGTTAAAGCTCAAATCTAGGTATTCCAACCACCCCTTGCCGTGCACCAGCAACATCTGCGAAAGACTGCGCAAGAAGTTCAGCTGGATTATTTAAAACTGGAGCTGGGCTTTAATTATGGTGATGCAAACAATATGCTATGGTATGTTATTCTATATTTTGGACCTCACAGCTGTATCCTTAAAGTATAAGTACTGTAAAGGCAGAACTTTTTTTGTTGAGTAGACAGATTAGAACATTTATCAGTTTTTTTCCTATTGCTGCCTGTGGGAGATTCACCCTCTCTATCTGTCATGTTTACCATTATCACCAAAAGTGAAAGAAAATCACAAATTTTAAGCTATCCCCAGAACATGAACAGAGGGGAAATCTTCCACTAGTTCTGGTGTTCCCTCACTTTAGAAGGATTAACTCTAACTTCCTGTTATGCTTATGGGACAGTAAAAAGATAACTCTTCCCAATCGGACACAGATGGCAAAAAATTAAAACCTGACAGAGGTGTAGCGCTCACCCCCGAAGGAGCCGCTGGTTAGATTTTGGGATGGCGTGTTACCTCTATGAGCGTCTAGGGGTAGATAGATGAGAGCAGCAATGATGGAATGTCCAAACAGCAGGTGTCTTTCTTGTGCTTTTATACTTGCCCAACACGGCAAACAATAAACTTGAGGTGGCCTCCAATCCCTCCATCGCTTCCCCCCCAGTCGTGAATCTGAGCAACTGAACTGAGGTGTCACTCAAATTCAGCTGCAGATCTCGTTGAGGGCCTACCACCCTCGCAATATGCTGCAACTGGGAGGCCAGGTAGTAAAGCCAGGGATTGGGCAACGCCAATCCACCGGCCTCCTTTGGACATTGCAGTTGCTCAAGTTTAACCCTAGGGGGTTTCGTGAGCCAAATCAGGGAACGAAAAATTGAATTAATGACCATAAACTTTTTCAGAGGGATAACTATTGGGGAATTGTGGAGAACGTAGAGTAACTGTGGCATAAGGATCATCTTTATCAAGTTCACCCTCCCAACCGGTGACAGTTTTAACTTGCTCCATACCTTGACCCGATTGCGGCAGCGATTGATCAAGGGGGTGAGGTTGAGACCAACATAGTCCAGTGGGCATGAGGTAACCTGAATGCCAAGGTAACGAAACGACTCAGAAACAGGGATGTCCAGTATAGTCCTTGTGGGCGCTGGGGGCCGACGGTCAAGCAAGAGGAGAGAGAGGACTTGGTCCAATTGATAGTCATACCCGAGTACTCCCCGAAACGTCGCACTACATTCATGGCCTCCGTTAGCGACTCGGAGGTATCTCCCAGAAGCAACATGGTATCGTCCGCATATAGCATGATCTTCTCATGAAGATCCCCGTATTGGAATCCCTGAACCAAAGGATCGGCCCGAATCATGGCTGCCCCTGTGTAGATCAAAAGTACGCCAGACCCTCCCTCCCTTATCGCCGCCACCGGGGATGAGTATAGGAGCTGGACCCATGTAATGAATCCATCCCCAAACCCAAACTTCCGCATCACCGCCCAGAGATACTCCTATTTGACGCTGTCAAACGCCTTATGGGTGTCTAGAGATAGCAAGGCTCTGTCCCCCATGTTGTCCACCCTAGATTGCATATTGAGAAAGAGTCTCCTCAAGTTTATCGCTGTTGATTTCTGCGGCATAAACCCGGATTGGTCAGAATGAATTATGGTGGAAATGGCCCCATTCAGTCTGACAGCCAGGACCTTGGCGAGAATCTTTATGTCATTTTGTAAAAGGGAAATTGGTCTGTAGGATCCCGGGTCAAGAGGGTCTTTGTCAGGTTTCAAGATCAGAACAATGTTCACCCTGGTCATAGACAGGGGAAGAGTGCCTTGTAGCATTAAACACCTTCAACAGGTGTGGGAGTATCAACTCCCCATATTGTTTGTATATTTCCACAGGAAGACCGTCATCTCCGGGGGCCTTCGAGTTAGGGAACAGGCTGGTCGCCATTTGTAATAAACCAAGGGTCAAAGGGGCATCAAGCATCTCCCTATTGGAGGCTGACAACATCGATAGTTAAACGGGGTCCAAGTATTCCGCCAGAGAGTCTAGCGTGTATGTTCTCTTGGAGTCATACAGGGAGGAGTAGAACCCCACTAGTTCGGAGAGGACTTGGTCAGGGGAGTTAGTCACCCCCCCACCAGAAGTGCGCAGCGCCCCTATAGAGGGAGACAACTGCTAGGCGTGGGCAATAGTTGCTAACATGTTCACCCTCCTTACAGAATGCCGCCTTTTGGAAAAAAACGTTTCCTCTCCGCCCCCGAGGTCGTGACCCGGTACAGAGCATCCTGCGCCGAGAGCCACGCCTCCCTATTCGTGTCAGATGGGTCTGCAATGAATGTGGCCTCCAGATTTTTCCGCCATCCGTTCCACCCCCTCTCTTTGTGCATTTGTCCGTCCCTTGATGGCCTGAATCTCTGTGATAAATAAGCCCCTCAGGACAACCTTAAAGGCCTCCCAAGTGACAGCCATGTTGTCCAGGTCAGCATGGATACGCCAATATTCCTCAATGCGGGCCTCTATGTGTTTGTGGGAAGGGAAAAGGCTCAGCCAGAAGGCGTTCATCTTCCATGGGGCCTTGGCCACCGCGGAAGAGGGACGCACCTCCAGGGATACAATCAGTGGAGAATGATCCGAAACGCTTCTCAGACCATACGCCACATCTAAAACATACCTCTCAGCTGCATGAGAACACACACAAAGATCTATCCTAGATAAGGATGAATAGCTTTTAGAAAAACATGAAAATTGTTTCTCCCCTGGGTGTCTAGCACACTCACCCCCCTTGAGTACGAGGTGTGAGTGGAATGATACGCCGTGCCCACCCACCGATATCCCAAACAGGACACAGAGTCAGGGGTTAAATGAGTCTCCTGGAGGGCACAAATAGCTGGCAACTGTTTCCTCATCAGAGATGACACCATAGTGCGCTTCAGCGGATCCTGCAGTCCCCGAACATTCCACGATAACACAGTAACTGCTGCTATCAGGGGGGTTGAGGCATAACTCCGGAAGGGGAAAAAACACCACCACCCCACCCACCCGCCTCCCACCCAGTTGAAGGTGCTGGAATGGTAATCCGGGCTGACAATAGGGACAGGGCAATCAACCAAGTGCCAGAAAAAAAATGTGATCTCCCACAGCTAGAAAAAGAAAAGTGGAAGTGGGCTCTGGAGTAGCCTGGAATCAGGTAGCAATCGGAGATGCACAGCCGTGCATCAATTAAACCTGCGGATCTCTCTCGTAGCAGGCCATTCGCCTGTAAAGGGGTATACTCCCATCTGCTCATAGGCCCTTTGTGGGCTCAAACTCTGGGGCGCCAACAGGCAGCCCCGGCAACCGTGGGACAACAGGTCCCTTAGATCTTCAAGGTGGCCAACAGATGTGGCAACAACTTCAACAATCATCTTCGCTGGGTGCGGTAGTAAAAGCATTTCCGAACTCGCATTGCAGAACAAAAAAAGAAGGGTATTGTGTGTTTCCGGCAGTGCCCTCGTCCGAGGAAGCAACTAAGCAGGGCAAATGGTATTCAGTCAGAGTGTCAATCATCTTCCGCAAGTGGTCTCCGAGCCTGTCGGAGTGCCCCTTCGTTAGCATCCAGCCAGTCCGAGGCATCAGCAGGGTGTTCAAAAAAGTGGGCCTGGCCATTCAGAATGACTCGAAGTCTCGCTGGGTACAGCATAGCATATGGTGCCTGCACCTTCTGCAGGCGTTTTTTTATTTCAGTGAACCGGGCATGGCTCTTTTGTACTGCGGCAGAAAAATCAGGATAACATGAGACCCGCGTGCCATTGAACTGGACATTCCTCTTTTCCCTGGCTAGTCTCAATATTATTTCTCTGTCTCTGTAATTTAAGAGACGGGCCAGGATCGGGCGGGGAGGGTTGCCCGGCGGGAGAGGCCTAGTTGGCACTCTGTGGGCTCTCTCAACCGCATATAAATGTGTAAAAGCGTCTTTGCCAAACACATCGGCCATCCACTGCTCCACAAACTGCGTGAGGTCCCGGCCCTCCACCTTCTCTGGTAGTCCCACTATTCGCACATTATTGAGCCTTAGGCGGTTCTCAAAATCTTCATGCGCGCATATCCACGGCCCTGGCGAGCCGCGAGGTAGACTGGGTTTCTCTGATTAGTGGGGGCAACTTGTCTTCTAGGTCACTAATCCTCCCCTCCGCAGCTGTGGTCCTCTCCCTCATTTTCTGTATGTCGTGCCTGATCAGGCCCACCTCCTCCTCCAAACTCCCAAACCTGAGCTGCAGGCCATTCACCGACGCTGTGCATTTGTTCACTGCCTTTAGTATGGCAGCAAGCATGGGCTGTTCTCCCCCCTCTACCTCAGTGTCATTGGCATCCCACATCAAGCTGGAGCTGCTCCCAGCCTGTTCTAACATGGCCCCTGCTCCCTGCACACTCTCCCCCTCCTCCATTTCAGTGTCACTGAGGGGAGCACAATCATCCAGGGGCAGCGTGTTCGCTATGCTGGGCTTCCCTGCCAGTTTCTGGGCATAGTACCTCATGTCTTTGGGGGGGTCCCTGGGGACCTCTTTAGCCTTTTTCAGGGTCTTACTCACCCCCTCCTTCACCTTGTCCCCTCCGCGCGCCTTCTGTGCTAATGGTGGAGCGGCGCCATCTTGGGAGTCCTGCCTCGAGCCGTCTTGCTTCTGTCCCCGGGTCATCATGCCCTCCCGCAGCGGTCAGATAGCATACATACAACCTCTCAGTGTCCGGGCACCCCGATCCCCGATGAATTGTCGGGGCCCTGTTGGATTGCCTGAATCTCTTGGCTCTCCTCAGGCTGACTCCTCACCGAACAGCTATCTCGGTTGGAATCTCTCCTCAGAACTTGGGAACCCAGTAGGTCACTGGGGCCCAGCCATCGCTTCAGTTGTCCTGGGCCAATGTGGTCCTGGAACCAAGAACTCCGCGTAGCACGTGCGCCCCGGCCTGGTAGGCCATATTGCCAGGGCCCGTGATGTGTGGTCATCCTAAAGGTGGGCGCCACACCCAGAACAAGAACTGGAATCTTGCCTAATGGCGTCCGCTCAAGAAGTTCCCTCCCCCAGCATGCCCCGCGAGGGAAAACCCCTCCTGATTGGCTGCTGGCAAGAGGCACTCCAGCCTGAACTCCACTGCCGCCCTGGGGTTGAAAAGCACCTCAGGAACACAGAATGAACCGACAGCACAGCCCAGCTAGAACAGAGGCCCAATTTGAATAAAATCACTTGGATGAGAGTTAACTAACTCTCTCATCCCCCTCTAAATTTAAAATAGCACCCGGACTGAAAGTACACAGGCGCTACAGAGGTTATAACCCTCCCTTACCCTGTCCAAAATGGAAAACAAAAGTTTTGCCTTTAGTATTACTTTAAATGTGTTTTAAATGTGTTTTTTAACATATTCATGGTGTGCCAGGTACAAACCAGTGAGTCTAAACATCTAAACTGCATCTCAATAGGCAGAAGAAAATGTCAACGTGACACCTGGTAGAAAGCTGGGGAATATTTTTTTAGACACATCCAAATTATTTTGCCATAGCTATTTATCCCGTGACTGCATCTCTGATTTCAGTTTTTTCTTCCTAATTCAGTTAAGCATGAACTGCTGGAATCCAGTACTTAATTCGCCGGGGATTGAACAGAGGTCATAGTTGTAGAATTTGACGCACTTACTTTTGCAAGAAGAGGAGACGTCTTCCATAGAGCTTGTTATTATTTTGTTTCAGTCTACTCCAATTCTTCTTCTGGGATTTGAAGCAAGCGTTTCATAAGTTCACTCTTGAGACCTTTTTCTTCCCGCATTTAATCTAAATATGTGGTTTATATATCTGCATTTTTTTTTACAGTGTATCAAGCTTGAAACTTTCAAACTTTCAAATAGGTACAAAAAAAATCTCTGTTAATTAGTTCCCTGGTGTCCACATAACCCATGGTGCTTATGTCCAACTTTTAAAATGCAGTTTTCTAACTCTACCTCCCAACTATGGTGATCTGACATGTACATCTGTGTTAACTAAATTATTTATGTTACTCGTTGTGTAATTAATTTATGATCCAAAATAAAATGAGACTGGATTAAAGGTAACTGTAACAGCCCTGGTTACCACAGTAACTGATATTGAGGTGTCCACTGCAGAAGAAGAGTACAAGTAATGCAAAGCCCAAATGCATCTAAAACTTTTTCTCTAGTTTTCTCATGTGACATGAAAGTACACACTGCATACACAGAACAGAGCTTCTAGATGTTTTTCCCTAACATATTTTTGGTTGTGTGTCACCATTTGAGGTATTTCCATCTACTGCTTGTCCCTCTGACTACCACGAACCAAAACAAGAAGTGTGGGGAAAGGAAATTTCCCCAACCTAAAACATGACAGAGGACCTAACCCTTTTCACTCTACCTAAAAAAAAAAAATTGGGCTTAAAAGGACAATCCATTGGACTATACTATAGGGATATGCCATTACTGACGTTTTAAGGTACAAGCTTTGGGGCATTTATACTTATCCTTACTTTTCTAAATGAGCCAATACAAGAATATAGCCAGTGACGTGTCTGGACACCTTGTATGCACATTCTTCTTTAAAAAGAAACTCAACTCTCAAAAATTAAATGTCAGCAGCTACAAATACTGTAGCTGCTGACTTTTAAGAAAAAGACTCATACCAACCCTTAGAGTCCTTCACTGTCTTCCTATAAACCGATTCTTAACTAGGCTTTGGCTCTTCAGTGCCATCATCTAGGTCAAGGGTCTCCAAACTGCGGCCCAGGGGCCAGATATGGCCCTTTTCCTGCCTTTATCTGGCCCTTAGGACACTATTTATCCCACTGATATGAGATACTATTCTGCCCTCTAACACCAAAAATGAGGCATAATTCATGCCACCAGCACCAACAATACCTATAACAACCTTTAAGGAGGGTTGGGCTCCCTCCAGTCATCTGCCCTTCATCTATCCATCAGCATACATGTGCTTCCACTGTAGAGACTCTTTAAATTTTAGACTTAGGGTCTGCAGAATACAGGGAGCTATGATGGGGCCTGCAGCTTATGCATGTATTTAGAAATGTGTGCAACTATACCCCTGTTTTTAACTGTTAGACAGGTTAATTTGGTGGTTGCTGGCTGGTTGGTAAGGTGAGCATGCAAATTCTATGGTTTTATTTGACATGTGTTTGCCCTTCCAGTGCTCCTTGCTGTGAAGACCAGTTATAGGTAGGGGCAGTGGCCTTTTTCTGCACCTGTCTGCCTGGTTGCCACTCAACAGGGCTTGTGACCAGACTCCATACCACCACTGGAAGGACTCCGTTGTCTACAATCTACAGCTTACTAATGCAGCTTCCTGGCATCTGCGCCCATCCCCCAGTGTCCTAGCAGTGCCTGTCTCCACTACCAGGGGTCAGTATTGCCAACCACCCGTTAATTTACGGGCAGCCCATACATTTCAGACCATTTTCGGGCTGCCTGTAAAAGCCCAATACGGGCAGCGGCGATCATAAAAAACACGGTTGCGGACCGACCGTTCAACTGTGCATGCGCCGTTCCAAAGCCTGCCGGGATCAGAAAAGATCGTACATGCTCGGTCGGGCGGCGCATGCGAAGTTAAGTAATGTCACCGCCTGGCGCCATTTTTAAATGAAAGACACTTGCACAGGCACAGTGAAAGCACAGCGACATTATGGCGGACACTTCGGACAATTTTGACACATTTTTGGGACCATTGTCATTTTCACAGCAAAAAATGCATTTAAAATGCATTGTTTACAGTGGAAATGACAGTTGCAGTTTGGGAGTTAACCACAGGGGGCGCTGAAGGAGTTATGTTTCACCTAATGTGTGTTTACAACTGTAGGGGGGTGTGGCTGTAGGAGTGACATCACCGATTGTGTCCCCCTATAAAAGGGATGACACGATCGATGCAGTCGCCACAGTGAAGAATGGGGAAGCCGTGTTTACACGTGGCTCTCCCCGTTCTTCACTTCCGGGGACCGATCGCGGGACCCCAGCGGCGATCGGGTCCGCGGGTCCCGCGGTCCCGGAGCTTCGTACCGGGTTGCTGGAGTGCACCGCGCCCGCGACCCACGGCTGGGTTCATGTACAGGACGTACCTGTACGTACATGTGCCCAGCCGTGCCATTCTGCTGACGTATATGCGCAGGAGGCGGTCCTTAACTGGTTAAACACATTGCTAATGGCACTAACTATATGTTTATAGTTTAGATATTGATATTTGCACTGTTTAGCATTGTCGTTTTAGGTACTTTTTTTGCAGTAAAAAAATGTGGCTCTGTCAGTAAATATCATGATTTTTGCCAGTTTAAAAAAATTGTTGACGTTTGTAAATGTTGGCGTCCTGCAAGTAAATTTCACTTCAAAGGGGTTGGCAACACTGCCAAGGGTTCTGGGACGGGAATTGTGCAAGAGGCCACCCTTGTCATCTCCGGCACCAGGACAGAAATTGAGCTAGAGGCCACCCTTGTCATCTCCAACACCAGGATGGGAACTGCGCTAGAGGCCACCCTTGTCATCTCCGACACCAGGACCGGAATTGCACTAGAGGCCACCCTTGTCATCTCCGGCACCAGGACAGGAATTGAGCTAGAGGCCACCCTTGTCATCTCCGGCACCACAGTCAGGTACACTAAGAAAACTTTCCTCCCACCTGCAGAAGATTAATGGCATGATCTCAGCCTAGGCAAAAGACTGGAGCTCGAAAAAGGTTTTTGGAACAATATAAGGTGGAGCTTTTGAAAAATTATACTATTACCATATTTTGTGACATGTCAGAAATGTATGTGCAGTAAAGTTACTGAAAGGTCCACTTTAATGTTTTATGTCTTTGTTTATACCAGGTTCACATTAAGTAGAAAATGTAGAATTTTTTTTTTTTTTTTTTTACCATGGCTGTTTTTCTAATTACTTCCTAGATTGAGTGCACAAGTGAAGTTGAACAACACAGAAACATGAGTTGGAGCTGCAGTTGCACCCGGAAACACATCTGCTTTCAAGAGATTAAATAGAACTCAGATTAGCATAAACTGAGAGGCTTGTCGGACTTTACAGCTGTTGTTTCATGGATCACATTAGTAGATCACTGATTGATTTTCCCTGTTGCCTGCTTTTCAAAGCATATCTCAAGCCCTTGTAATATTGTAAGTCAGGGTAGTGATGCCATCCAGCTTTTAAAACCGTATTTATTATCCATACTGTTCAATTATGCTTGAACAATCTATTATACCCAGTAAAAAAATAATTGATCTTGTTGTTTCACAAGGGAGAACCTACCGTGTTTCCCCGAAAATAAGACACCGTCTTATATTTATTTTTCCTCCAGAAATCACACTATGGTTTATTTTCGGGGGATGTCTTATTTTTTTTACCGGCAAGTATGGTACAACAGTATGGAGCCGACCTTACCGTATTTATGGGGCTGCCGACACCTCTCCGGTCACTTAGAGATACTGTGGAGCAGATAAGAAGGGCTGCACGACTTCTTTACAGCTCCTGAGCTCCGCACCAGTACAGTACGCCTATCACGTCTTGTTTTCCCGCCCGCGCCGCTACGCATACGACACGCCATCGCTATGTCTTATTTTCGGGGATTCGACACGCCATCGCTACGTCTTATTTTCGGGGGGGATGTCTTATATTTCGATCTTGCGTCGAAATCCCGCTACGGCTTATTTTCGGAGTACGGCTTATTTTCGGGGAAACGCGGTATGTTTCCAATGTTATAATCAATACTTCATAAGCCCATACAAACAAAGGAGAGCCCCAAAGTAAATAAACGCTATATTAATTAAAGTTAATTATTTAGCCATCCTGACTTGTACTTTCAAACTTGACAGGAGGAGAGAACTTTAACCTGTTATTTTGTTTAATAACTGTATCTTACTGTAATGAATACATTATTCTATAACCGTGTACTCTAAACAACAAATTTTGTATTTTTAGCAGACAAAATGATCAGATCAGACGAAAAGCATAGATGTAGGTTTGACAGATGCATTTATCAGTTTGTGCTATTTTGTGGATATAAACAAACACATTAACAGTACCCTGGGAAAAAGGAAAGTTGTACAGTCTGTCAACAGAGCAATAGATCATACCTTAAAAAGATGACTTGTACAGGTCTACACTATATGGGATGTAATTTGTCAATGACAATGCTGAAGGAATGAGCCAAATACATTTTCTACCTAATTTGTCAAGTCTTAATACTGTAATAAGATAGATCTGAGTCATGATGTCAGTCTTAGCTCTGGCACAGCAGGATTCAATTGTCTTTTGTTTTTTTTTGCGCCATTTAACACACTTTTTACCAGATCACGCAGACAGACATTTCTTCTTATTTGATTTGGGAAGGGTTAGAAGTGTTCTTAGGCTTTTATTTGCTGTGTGTTTACCTTGTTGGAATATTTCCGCTTTGTCAGTTAGGTACACAGTAGTAAAAACGCAGATGAAATTGCGCGCATTCCTGACCTTCAGAGATATGTGCTGCGCTTTAGCAAATGCACAGGGGTGCCATTAATTCATTTTTTAAACAGCGATTGAGGGTCAGGGACTTCTGAGCGTAGGGCAGCACATTTAAATGAATGGGCTGCCCTTCACACAAAACACAGCCACATAGGTCTCAACCAAGCCTAATGCCACGTACATACGGTAGAAATTTCCGACAACAAATGTTCGATGTGAGCTTGTTGTCGGAAAATCAGACCGTGTGTATGCTCCACCGGACATTTGCTGTCGGAATTTCCGACAACAAATGTTTAAGAGCTGGTTCTCAATTTTTCCAAAAACAAAAGTTCTTGTCGGAAATTCAAATCGCCTGTAGCCAATTTCGAGGCGCAAAAATCCTACGCATGCTCGGAATCAACTCGACGCATGCTCAGAATCATTGAACTTAATTTTTCTCGGCTCGTTGTAGTGTTGTACGTATCTGTGTTCTTGATGTTCGGAATTTCCGACAACATTTGTGTGACCATGTGTATGCAACACAAGTTTGAGACAACATTTCGTCTGAAAAAAATCCATGGTTTTGTTGTCGGAATGTCCGATCGTGTGTACGCAGCATTAGTAGATATGTCTTAAATCCAGGTACCACCACTGACGTTTGGTAAACTAAATTAATATATTTATTATATATTAATATGAGTTCATTTTATAATTTCTATTGTTCTCTGCTTTATAATTTGAGTGCTGGATTTTGGGCATACAGTAGAGAATTTGGAGGATTCTGTTCTGGCATTTTTAAATAATATTTTGAAGTTCTTATCAGCATGATAGTGTAGTTTTCATGGTAATAATAATTTTAACTCTGCAGATGATAGGTTAAAGCTTAGGCAGGCCATACATTATCTAATTTCCTTTAGCTTTACCAAAAGCCATATAATACGAGGTCAAACTTAGACACTTTAAATATGTATTCAATCAGGCAGGCCCTTGCACTACATAGTTGAAGGTAAATCTAAAGGAAATTTTATAAAAAATTATCTTGAGTATGGTCAGTTCAACCACTTAAGCCCCGGACCATTTGGGTGGCCACAGACCAGGCCACTTTTTGCGATTCGGCACTGCGTCACTTTAACCGACAATTACGCGGTCAGGCAACGTGGCTCCCAAACAAAATTTACGTCCTTTTTTTCCCACAAATAGAGCTTCTTTTGGTGGTATTCAATCACCTCTGCAATTTGAATTTTTTTGTGCTATAAACAAAAATAGAGTGACAATTTTGAAAAAAAGCTATATTTTTTACTTTTTGCTATAATAAATATCCCCTAAAAATGTATAAAAAAACGTTTTTTTCCTCAGTTTAGGCTGATACATATTCTTCAACATATTTTTGGTAAAAAAAATCGCAATAAGAGTTTATTGATTGGTTTGCGCAAAATTTATAGCGTCTACAAAATAGGGTATCGTTTTATGCCATTTTTTATTATTATTTTTTTTTACTAGTAATGGCGGCAATTTTTATCGTGACTGTGACATTATGGCGGACACATCGGACACTTTTGACGCCATTTTGGGACCATTGTCATTGATACAGCGAACAGTGCTATAAAAGTGCACTGACAACTGTAAAAATTACACTGGCAGTGAATAGGTTAACCAGTAGGGGGCACTGAAGGGTTTTAAGGGGTTGTAAAGGTAAAAAATGTTCTTCCTAAATAGCTTCCTTTACCTTAGTGCAGTCCTCCTTCACTTACTTCATCCTTCGATTTTGCTTTTAAATGTCTTTATTTCTTCTGAGAAATCCTCACTTCCTGTTCTTCTGTCTGTAACTCCACACAGTAATGCAAGGCTTTCTCCCTGGTGTGGAGTGTTCTGCTCGCCCCCTCCCTTGGACTACAGGACACTCTCTACGCTGCAGATAGAGAAAGGAGCTGTGTGTTAGTGGGTGTCCTGGCTCTCTTGTAGTCCAAGGGAGGGGGTGAGAACGACACTCCACACCAGGGAGAAACACCAGGGAGAAAGCCTTGCATTACTGTGTGGAGTTACAGACAGAAGAACAGGAAGTGAGGATTTCTCAGAAGAAATAAGGACATTTAAAAGCAAAATCGAAGGATGAGGTAAGTGAAGGAGAACTGCACTAAGGTAAAGGAAGCTATTTAGGATTTTTTTTTTGCCTTGACAACCCCTTTAAGTGTGTCCTAGGAAGTGCTTCTAACTGTAAGGGGGATGGGCTGTGTGTGACACGACACTGATCACCGCTCCCGATTACAGGGAGCGGTGATCAGTGTCCTGTCACTAAGAAGAATGGGGAAATACGGTTTATCTGTGACACAATATCTTTGTCCTTCCTTGGTGTAAACTACAGGGGGTCAACTACTATTGGTGAGTTTGGTCCTAAGGGGACACGGGTGAAGACATAGTTAGAACTGTTTGGAGGATACACATTATTGCACAAGTCACCTTATTTCAGAAGAAATTTCAGCAATTTCTGGATTGCACAAATTGCACTTTTATATTGGACTGCATTTTATGGATACAGGAACCTTCTTTATTTGTTGATTTATGATAGGGTTTGTTTTGTATATATATGTAAAGGATGTCTTAGGAATTGTTTGAAAGAGAGTCTTTAATATTCTTAGGTCAAGCACAGCTTATACACATATACACTATATAAATTTAAACTGTTATTGTATTATTGTAAGCCCAATTGAACCCAACTTTGTAGAGCCTTAGATATTACCAGTATGTCATTTTCATTCTAGTATATCCCATGAGCAGCTAATTTGTGCTGATGAGACCCATTTAACAGTGAGGCTGTGTGTGGTTACTCCCGAGGTATAAAGAACACTCCTCATTTAACAACTTTTTCTCCACTGAAAATAGAATACCGCTTTCTGCTGTTAGAGAGTAAAAAAAAAAAAATCACACTGGGCCCAATAATTTGCGCAGCACGTGTGCAAACATTCTATTGAAATCGTCCCTGTATGGAAAACTTTACACACAATTTTTCGAAATGTCTTCATTTTGGTTTCCCACAAAATTAAAAGACGTTAAAACAACTCTTCTGTTAAAAAAAAAAAAAAAGACGTTGAAACTTTTTGCAGGAGTTATGTAACTTGAGATTTGGCTTGTTGATATGTTTTCTTTTTTGAAATTGAAGAACCATTCCGCTTGAACACTCATCAGGATTCAATACTACAAAACAAAATACATATATTATATTTAGATTGATCTACTTTCAATATTCACTTTAGTACATGTTTTAAAGAGAGCAATAAAAAGACCATGTCAACAGACTCAAAATATTGCAGGTAAAAGCACAGAAAAATCAAGTATTACAAATGCTTATTTACAGCATTTTTTTTTTTTACGTGTATTTTTGTGTGTGTACTTGAGAGAGGAGCCGGACTGCAGGAGTTGGGAGTAGGCAGGCCTCCCCCAGAGGCAATCTGCCACCTTTCTCCATGCCCCGGGTGGCAATGGCGGGTGTGTGAGGGGGTCCTCCCACACAGCCCGCCCTACCTGCTCCGCTTTGAAGCCCAACGGGGGAAAAAGGGACTCCCTATAAGGGAGTGAGAGGATTTGCCCGCTCAACCAGCCCCGTTAGTCCTTCGCCTCTTATTTTTAGAGACCGCGTGGTCAAAGTGCATGCATGTTAACCCAATTTCAAGTGCGTGTAAGTGTGGTGGTTTTTGTGGGGGGGGGGGCATACTAAGCGCAGGCTTACCTCGCATAGCACACCCACCGGGAGCCGGGCTGAGACCACCAAACTCAATTCACATGTAGCCGAGACCGGGATCCGAACCCTTAGCTGCAGAGGTGAATGGCTTGTCAGCGCAGTGCCAATCGCGTTGAGCCACCGCAGCTCCCCTTTTCTTTTTCATGGTTTATTTTTCATTGCAATGTGCTCACTCCAGAAAGTGTAATTTCCCTAGTATAGTGTCCTCCATCTCCAACCCCCTTCTGTTCTGGAAGTGTCTAATTACTGTCTGTGCTGACCCAGCGACTCTGTCCCTTCCATCACATCTCTATATATACTGTAATTTTGTGTAGGGAGAATAGTAAAGGGGAATACCACAATTATTGTCATTTGAGAGTCTGCTGGTGCATACATCACATCCAAGATGGCAGAACCCAGCAGCAGTCTCAGGGCTTATGGATGTTTATGCAAGTGAGATACACTATATTGTCAAAAGTATTGGGTGACCTGCCTTTACACACATTTGAAGCCCCTTGTTATGCACTTGGGGGCTAAGAATATGCATGCATCATACATACTAGGGGGAGTACAACTGGGGGGATCTGTAGTGGAGAAGGATCTGGGGGTTTTGGTAGATCATAAGCTCAATAATAGCATGCAATGCCAAGCTGCGGTTTCCAAAGCAAGCAAAGTCCTTTCTTGTATTAAGAGAGGTATGGACTCCAGAGAGAGAGAGATATCATTTTGCCCCCCTGTACAAATCATTAGTAAGACCTCATCTGGAATATGCAGTTCAGTTTTGGGCACCAGTTCTCAAAAAGGATATCGGGGAACTGGAGAAAGTGCAGAGAAGGGCACCCAAACTGATAAGAGGCATGGAGGAGCTCAGCTATCAGAAAAGATTAGAATAACTGAATGTATTTACTCTTCAGAAGAGGAGAATAAGGGGGGATATGATCCACATGTACAAATATATAAGGGGTCCATATAGTGAGCTTGGTGTTGAGTTCACTTTACGGTCAACACTGAAGACAAGGGGGCACTCTTTACGTCTAGAGGAAAAGAGATTTCATCTCCAAATACGGAAAGGTTTCTTCACAGTAAGAGCTGTGAAAATGTGGAACAGACTCCCTCCATACGTGGTTCTGGCCAGCTCAGTAGATTGCTTTAAGAAAGGCCTGGATACTTTCCTAAATGTACATAAAATAACTGAGTACTAAGATTTGTAGGTAAAGTTGATCCAGGGTAAATCCTATTGCTTCTCGGGGGATCAGGAAGGAATTTTTTCCCCTGCTGTAGCAAATTGGATCATGCTCTGCTGGGGTTTTTTGCCTTCCTCTGGATCAACTGTGGGTATGGAGTTGGGTGTATAGGATTGTATTGTGTTTTTATCTTGTTTGGTCATTTTCTTTGTGGTTGAACTGGATGGACTTTTTTTCAACCTGACTAACTATGTAACTATGAACTTTAAAAGGCGTCCCAGTCTTAGTGTGTGGGGTTCAATATTGAGTTGGCCCACCCTATGTAGCTATAACAGCTTCAACTCTTCTGGGAAGGCTGTACACCAGGTTTAGGAGTGTGTCTACGGGAATATTTAACAATTTTTCAGGAAGCGCATTTGTGAGGTCAGGCACTGATGATGGTCAGGAAGGCCTGTCTGGCAGTCTCAGCTCTAATTCATCACAAAGGTGTTCTATTGGGTTGAGGTCAGGACTCTGTGCAGGCCAGTCAAGTTCCTCCACACCAAACTCGCTCATCCATGTCTTTATGGAACTTGTTTTGTGCACTGGTGCACAGTCATGTTGGAACAAGAATAGGCCACCCCCAAATTGCTCCCACAAAATTGGGAGCATGAAATTTTGTCCAAAATGTCTTGGTATGTAGATGTCTTAAGAGTTCCCTTCACTGGAACTGAGGTGCCAAGTCCATGCCCTAAAAAACAACCCCACACCATAATCCTCCCTCCACCAAATAATTTGGAGGGGTGGCCCAATACATTTGGCAATATAGTGTGGATGAGCGAGTTTGGGGTGGGGGAGCTTGACTGGCCTGCACAGAGTCCTGACCTCAACCCGATAGAACACCTTTGGGATGAATTAGAGCGCATACTGCCAGACAGGCCTTCTTGTCCAACATCAGTGCCAGACCTCACAAATGCGTTTCTGGAAGAATGGTCAAACCTTCCCATAGACACACTCCTAAACGTTGTGGACAGCCTTCCCATATGAATTTAAGCTGTTATAGCTGCAAAGGGTGGGCTAACTCAATATTGAACACTACAGACTAAGACTGGGATGTCATTAAAGTTCATGTGCGTGTAAAGGCGGGCGCCTCAACACTTTTAGCAATATAGGCCCAGATTCACAGCAGAGATACAACGGAGTATCTCAGATACTCCGTCGTATCTCTCAGAGTATCTATGCGACTGATTCATAGAATCAGTTACGCATAGATAGCCCTCAGATCCGACAGGTGTAATTGTTTTACACTGTCGGATCTTAGGATGCAATACGCCGGCCGCCGCTGGGTGGAGTTCGCTTCGTATTCCAGCATCGGGTATGCAAATGAGGTTTTACGGCGATCCACGACGGTTTTTCGCGTTCGATATGTCGTCGCTAGTCTAGTTTCCCGTCGCAATTTTAGTCGTGGTTTTACCTGCCCTAACTTTACACAGCCCACGTATGGGCTGTTTAAAGTATGGCCGGCGTTCCCGCGACGAAATTTAAAAAAAAATAATTCTTGCGTAAGACGTCCGGGAATACGAAAGTACGCTATGCACGTCGCCGTTTGAAAAAAATTATGTCACTTCGTGCAAAGCACGGCGGGAATTTCAAAACGGAGCATGCGCAGTAGGTTCGGCGCGGGAGCGCGCCTAATTTAAAAGGCACACGCCCCTTTGAATTACGCGGGCTTACGCCGGAGGCAGCCGGCGTAAGTTTTCATGCAAGTGCTTGGTGAATCAGGCACTTGCGATGAAAACTTGCGGCGGTGTAACGCATCTACGATACGTTACGCCGCCGCAGTTCTATGTGAATCTGGCCCTATATTACTACTTTTGTTGGTGTTAAAAGCCAATATATAGGTCAAAAAAGCACTGGTTTAGACATTTTCTACATATTAGACTTTCGTTGTCCCTATCGATTGTCCACCAGGCTGCTGCGGGAATGTGTCCTTTGCTGTGTGCTTAAAGATGTACCTCTTTATCATCTTGGAAATTTGGAAGGTATGATCCACCCATTGTAAAAATAAAAATATAGCTCTGGCTGCAAAAATTTTCCCCACTCTTGTCATGTGACCTGCAGAGTCACCTGTTTCAACATTAGTCCTCCTATTTATTTATTAATTTTATTTATTACAGCTATTGATATATGACTGTCAATACTGCATACTGTAGATTGAGAGCAGTCCCCGTCCTCGAGGATCTTACAATCTAAAATCACCATCTTACAAACATACATGCAACACATATTAGAATGGGCTCATTTTTGATAGCCCACACTGTATATATAGTATAGAAAGCTTTCCTCTTTTTTTAAGTTTGAATAAAAAATATTGAAGCACCTTTCTGAATTTCTAAAGGCCTGTACACATAATGGGATATTCCGTCAACAATTGTGTGATGGAAGGGTTTTGTCGGATAATCTGACCATCTGTATGCTCCATCGGACAATTGTTGTCGGAATTTCCAACAACAAATGTTGGATAGCCATGCTCTCAAATTTTCCAACAACAATTGTGTTCCGTCGCATTATCTGATCGTGTGTACAAAAATCCAAAGTACAAACACGCATGCTCCGAACCAATGCTAACCATCAGACAATATTAGCAGAAGTTGCCCAAAGGGTGGCGGTAAGGAGCTAAAAAAACACCTAGTTTTGTGTATGTTGGCTGAAAAAGTTCTGCAGTCTGTATGCAGAACACATTCACGGCCAACGCCCTTCGGACAAATATCCGCGGATTTGTCCGATGGAAATCCGATCGTGTGTACAAGACTTTACTGACACAAATTTGGGTTTGGAGCAGAGGTCTGTAGATATATATATTATATATATATATATATATATATATTGTATAAATTACTGAAAATACAATATCAGCATTATGCAGCATGGTTCATTTGAATACTGTCAGGAAGGCTAAACTATTGATCAAGACAGCAATACCAACTAATTATTTAATCAATATAAGACAGCGCCTCCAGCCTTCCACCGTGCCTTCTTAATAAGCATTAAAGGGGTTGTAAAGACAAAAATATTTTCCTCTTAAATTAAAGTCTGGCAGTAGCTGATAAAGTAAAAAGTAATGTTTTACATTATAACTAGTTTGATACCTGTTGAAATCGAGCTGTTTTATTCACCTCCATCACTCCTGAATCGTTATTCTCACTGACTTCCTGGTTTGCGGTGCGCATTTATTCTTGCTACATCACGGCCTAATGGGAACTTCAGTTCCCATTAGGCTTAGTCTCCATGCCTGTGAGGGATAAGAGAGCATCGTCACGCAGGGCTGTAGTCATAGGGAGGGGGTGAGCACATTCTGCTTTCCACCATGCAAAACGGCTCAGATGCTGGTGGAAAGCAAGAAGAGGAGAGACAGGAAATGGCATTTTCAAACCTGGATTACTGTATTTTGGAGGTCAAAAGGAAAAACGAGGTAAGTGATATTTAAATGCTCTAGCTTACAGCAATCAATTGATCTAATAAAAAACAAACCTTTAGTGTTCCTTTAAGTAAATTAAAGGGTCACTAAAGGAAATTTTTTTTTTTGCTGAAATGACTGTTTACAGGGTATAGAGACATAAAAGTTAACTGATTCCTTTTAAAAATGATTAAAAGTAGATAAAAATCAATCATACAATGTGCCTCTAGTTTCACTTTCACTTTAAACCGGCTTCATGTTTCTGTGAAGTAGAGAGACACACAGAACAAAAACAAACAAATCCAGGGCAGTGTTTTGTTTTTAAAATGAATCTGATTGGTTCTGGGAAGTTTTAGACACACAGTAATGACAGCTTAGACCACCGTGAGAAAGCTCCCAGTACTGTGGTTATACGGAAACAGGCAACCAGGAAGTGTGGAGATCACAGCAGAATTACAGCTACTTCAAAGCAAAAACAAACAATGAGGACATGAAACCAGTACTGCAGTAAGGTAAAGGAAGCTATTTAGATAAAAAAAAAAATCCCTTTAGTGACCCTTTAATTAAACATAACACATAGTGACATTTTTGCACAGTAAAGTTTTCGATGCAAGTATGGATTACGTAACAAGAAAACAAATTTCAAATTATTTACCGTCACGTTACTAACAATTATATATGTCTAATTTATCGAGATATACAAAATCACAGTTATATCAATAGCACATTGTTTTAGCAGTAATGAGTATAACTATAAATTGGGATTTAAGGCTTAAGAAGATTCCCTATTTTTCATTCAGTAGGTATAGTCACCACCATCTCGGAATAAAAGTAATCTAGGCTATGCTGCTAGACAACAAGGTCCACCCCAATCAGTCTCTCCCTTTGAATTCTCTGCAGTAGAGTGCGCGGATCAAGTCTATACTACTAGGTACAGTGACAGCTCGACTTAAATACTTATAGGTAGATTCAGTAACATTGCCGCAACTTTGCGGCGGCGTAGCTTAAGAAATTTAAGCTACGCCGCCGTAAGTTAGTGGGGCAAGTACATGATTCACAATGTACTTGCCTGCTAAGTTTACGGCGGCGTAGCCTAAAGCGGCAGGGCGTAAGGGCGCCTAATTCAAATGTGTTGGAGGGGGGCGTGTTTTATGTTAATAGTGCTTGACCTTACGTTTTTTTACGTTTTTTTCAAACTGCGCATGCGCCGGGCGCCTACATTTCCCAGTGTGCATTGCGGCTAAGTACGCCGCACGGGCCTATTGATTTCGACGTGGACGTAAATGACGTAAATCGCTATTCGCAGACGACTTACGCAAATGACGTAAAAAATTTCGAATCTCGAAGCGGGAACGGCGGCCATACTTTAACATTGCTATTCCATAAATTCCTAAATGATGGAAAAACTTTAGGCCTGATAATGGCTTACGGAAACGGCGTAAAAGTACTGCGGCGGCCGGGCGTACGTTCGTGAATCGGTGTATCTACTCATTTACATATTCTACGCCGACCGCAATGGAAGCGCCACCTAGCGGCCATCCGAAATATTGCAATCTAAGATAGGACGGCGCAAGCCGTCCTATCTTAGATATGTTTAAGCGTATCTCTGTTTGAGCATACACTTAAACATAAGTCGGCGTAGATTCTGAGTTAGGTCGGCTTATCTACTGATAAGCCAGCCTAACTCTTACTGAATCTACCTATTTGATTCCTTAAACCACAGGTGTCAAACACAAGGCCCGCGAACCAAATCTATTATATTGCAGCTTACCAATTCTTAGATTTGATGGTTGTATTAGTTTCCTTTTTTAGGAAATTTTCCTTCTTTCATATGGTGACCTGGCCAGTAAGTCTGTTTTTTTTCAATAGAAACGCTATCTTGCAGTTACAGGGATGACACAAACCATTTAACATTGACAGGGGTGTGTAAAACGATTTTATTTTATTTATATATGTAGAACCTTTATCCCCCCCAAAAAAATAGAGAAAAAAAAGAAGTTGCTGTAACTTGTTATAAAGTATTCAGTGGAGTTTGGCTTCATGTTGTTAGTCTATTTAAATCTATTAGAACATCTAACACTCCCCTTCCCCCAGACTGACAATGCCACTGTCCAAAGGTGCCCCTGTGTTCCTTCATCCAGAGTGGGAGCACTGTAATACAGGAGTTGTGTTACTGGCCAGATCACCAGGTGAAAACAGAGGACGAATAGACTAATGCCGCGTACACACGATCGGAAATTCCGACAAGAAAAACTTGGATTTTTTTCTGACGTACAACACTACGATGAGCCGAGAACAATTAAGTTCAATGATTCCGAGCATGCGTAGGATTTTTGTGCGTCGGAATTGCATACAGACGAAGAACTTTTGTTGTCGGAAAATTTGAGAACCAGCTCTCAAATTTTTTTTGTTGGAAATTCCGACAGCAAATGTCCGATGGAGCCTACACACGGTTGGAATTTCCGACAAAAAGCTCACATCGAACATTTGTTGTCGGAATTTCCGATCATGTGTACGCGGCATAATGCCCCTTTCACACATTGTTTTCACGGACGCTGTTTGCTCAGCGGGGATCGCTCCGTTGATCCCCTCTGCGCCGGTGGATGACAAGTCCATCTCTGCTCACTGTGGAGAGATGGACCCTTTCAGATCTCTGCTCTCTATAGGGGATCGGATGAAAACAGATCCACCTGTTATTTTTCATGTGATATGATCCACCAGATGGTTTTGAACACTATACTATTCCATGGGGTCCAGGGGGTCTCTGTCCTGTTTATTTGGAAATGGTTAACAGTCAATCAGAATAGTGGGGGAAAAATCACTCTAATTTGACTTCTCTCCATTTGCAGCAAAGTTACAGAGAACTTTCACTCTGTTAATAATTTGTGGAGTGCAAACTCAGTTTGTTAGCAGTTATGTAGGCTGATACAGTGAGAGTAGCTGATATAATAATGAGCATACAAGGTTAGAGGTTGGTGGGGACTGAGGGCTCTTAGAGGGTTTGGGGGCACTGTGGATCAAAATGGGAGGTTGGGTGGCCCCGTGGAAGCTGGGAGGCACTGTGGTAATTTAGGGAATCCTCAGCTATCTGGAGGCCAGAGAGAAAGAAGCTCAGCAGTGGTCCACTGCCTGATGGTTGAGAACCACTGCCCTAGACTATACTGATTTATATCAAGCAGTGATCAACTATTCATAAGAAATTCAATAGCTGTGATCGCAGCCATTTATGTAAAAAAAAATGTACCCTTCTGCTGCCATGTAGTGTGCCCTCTGTGTGCTATAGATCCTCTGTTGTCCCCTGCCTCAGCTGACTCTGTCATCACTCCATGCAGTACTACTCTCCCCCAGGCTTTGTGTGCCCACCAGTTGTTGGTCTTCCCTCTCACCTCCCCATCCCTTAGGCTGGGTTCACACTACTACACTACTTTCATCCTACTTTGCTCTGCTACATTGGTCCTACATTTATCCTACATTGGTCCTACATCCATCCTACTTTCATGAACAGGATACTACTTTGGTCCGACTTCAATGATACTCAATGGGCCTGAAGTAGGATCAATGTAGGACCAAAAGTAGTACAGGGAGCATTTTCAAAGTCGGACCGACTTGTGTAGGACGCTACAAGACGCTCTCATAGGGAAACATTGAACACAGAACAAAGTAGGATGAAAGTAGTGTAGTAGTGTGAACCCAGCCTAACTGGCAATGAGACCAGTGTCCTGGCACCATATCAGTATTATTGCTTGCTTTTCTGTTTAGGATGTTGAGCAATGAGATATTGGCAAACTTGCTTCTTATGTTTATTGATCTCCTTTAATTCATGAATGAGCACTGAATAGCATAGTTCCATGTTCAGTTTAGACCACAGAAATGTTTCCAGAGAGGCACAATTGGTGTACATACTATCACCAAAGGTCTTATCAACTGCCAGTGATGCTAAAAAACATAAATTAAAAAGCATATAGCGTAAATACACTCACATAAATACACAACCCCCTTCACCCACGTACTCGCACATAAAGTACACTTTGGTGATGTTCACTCCTTTGCAAAAATACACAAATATTTGTTATATATTACCTTATGCTTTAGATTTAGTAGGAATTTTGTAAGTTCTGAAAACTAATGATGAACTTAGTTTATTTTTTATCTAAAGAAATTTGGGATAAACATTTGTGCAACTATCGTACAACACATTAAATCAGCACCATCCTTTGTAGGAGAGGACTTGCAGGGGTTCTACACTGAAAATTGTAAGTCAACCTCTTCGTGCCTATGGGTAAAGCAAATCTTAATGCTTAAAGCGGGAGTTCACCCATTTATTTAATTTTTGCCCTTGTCCCCTTAGATTCCTGCTCGTTCGGTCTAGGGGAATCGGCTATTTGTATTAAAATATGATCCGTACTTACCCGTTTTCGAGATGCATCTTCTTCCGTCGCTTCCGGGTATGGGTCTTTGGGAGCGGGCGTTCCTTCTTGATTGACAGTCTTCCGAGAGGCTTCCGACGGTCGCATCCATCGCGTCACTCGTAGCCGAAAGAAGCCGAACGTCGGTGCGGCTCTATACTGCGCCTGCGCACCGACGTTCGGCTTCTTTCGGAAAATCGTGACGCGATGGATGCGACCGTCGGAAGCCTCTCGGAAGACTGTCAATCAAGAAGGAACGCCCAGTCCCGCAGCCCATACCCGGAAGCGGCGGAGAAGATGCATCTCGTAAACGGTAAGTACAGGTCATATTTTAAAACAATTAGCCGATTCCCCTAGACAAAACGAGCATTAATCTAAGGGGACAATGTGCTCTCTGAGGGTGAACCTCCGCTTTAAAGTGGAGGTTCACCCGGAAATGAAAATTTTTAACATTAGATTGAGGCTCATTTTGTCAAGGGGAATCGGGTAGTTTTTTTTAAATCTAAGCAGTACTTACCGTTTTAGAGATACATCTTCTCCGCAGCTTCCGGGTATGGGCTGCGGGACTGGACGTTGATTGACAGTCTTCCGACAGGCTTCTGACGGTCGCATCTATCGCGTCACGATTTTCCGAAAGTAGCCGAACGTCGGTGTGCAGGCACCGTATAGAGCCGCGCCGACGTTCGGCTTCTTTCGGCTACTCGTGACACGATAGAAGCGACCGTCGGAAGCCTGTCGGAAGCCTGTCAATCAAATAGGAATGCCCAGTCCCGAAGACCATACCCGGAATCGGCGGAGAAGATCGCTCTCTAAAACGGTAAGTACTGCTTCGTTTTTAAAAAAACTACCCGATTCCCCTAGACAAAATGAGCATCAATCTAATGTTAACATTTTTTTTTAGGGTGAACTCCCGCTTTAAGCACAATTTTGCAACTTTGACATGTGTTAGTAAAACTGTGCATATCATCACAACTACTTTGTGCATCCAGGTGGATTATACCTTTTTTTTTTTTCCAAGACGATTTGGGCTTTCATTTGGTGGTGAATGGTAATGGATATAAATGTAGAAGTAGTGCTGCGCAGCACTACTTCTACATTTATACTTACCTGGGTCTTGATACTACCTTCAGTGCTTGCTGCAGTACCCCAGCTTTTAGACTTGGCCAGCGCAGGAATATCTTTTTATTACTAAATGGTAATGGATCGCTCCTGATTTGGCGAAAAGGGAAAACTGTCCCAAAACAGTAAAAATGTCAAAATAAATAAAAAATGTAACTGTATATTTGTTGATACTACCATAACCTACCACCAAAAAACAACCCACAATAAATTCTCTTGCTCCTGATGATTGCAGCAATACCACGTATGTGTATGTTAGTTGTTGTTTGTACCCGTATTACAGCTCAAAAACAGTAGTGCACATTTCTAAAAAAATACTGACCCTGACCTTTGACCTTGACCCAAACACTAACCCTGACACTGACCTAGATCAAACCTTGATCTACAGTATGTATTTTTTTATTATTTTTTTTTTTCTTCACACACTTTATTTTATTTTTTATTTTTCTATCTCATCAAGGACAGAAAATGATACAATGTATCTGTCTCATCCATTCACAGAGACGGCAAACACGGGGGCGGGCTTCACAGTGACTGATCACTGTGATAGCCAATCAGAGGCTGGAACTGGCTTTTCCGGGTCCCGATCATTAGAACGGGGCCCGGGGGTCTCAGTGAGACCCCGGTCCCTGTGCTGGGAGCGCGCATGTGGCGTGCTCCCAGCACAAAGGGAGATATGCAAATACGTGTCCGCTTGGAAAAAAGCCCAGTCCAGTGGGGCTGCATATTTGCATACAGTCAGCGTGATGGGGTTAAAAATGATAAAATAGTGAAAATTTACAAAATTAGCCTGAGATATAAAATAGAGATCAATGCCTGGCAGCAGAAGGGTTAAAAATATCCCTCTCCTAGTTCAGATATAGATGGCTTTTTTTCCCCCACCTTTCCACTCTCATACTAACTGATCTATTTTTCTGTAATGTTGACTTGGATGAGCACGGAGATTGTTCCAACATATAAATCAGATGCTTTTATTAGTAAATTGATTATACTGAAAATAACCCGAGCTTTATCTGGCTGCAGATCTCCTTGGAAGATACTCAAAGCATTAAATCTCAGTAAGAGAATTGTCTATTGTGGAATGCCTACCCGCCTACTTATGATATAGTGCTGATGGTGCTGCCTGTAGTGTAGTTAAAAGATACAGTACATATTATTTGTATTTTATCTTTTCTGAATAAAGGTAAAAATAAAAGGTAAAAAAAATATGCCATTTACATTGCAAGTACTGGAGACGCCATGTTCTTATTGGCATTTCTGTCTGGTCCAGAGACAGCAGCACAATGCTAATGGAAGGATGCTATACAGGATGCAATTGACTGTGCACCAGCCTGTGCTCCAGCAATCTTTATAAAATAATTGCTTAGCAACAGGGGTGCGCTCTAGATGGAAGGATTGATTCTGTCCTTAATGAATCCCATGGAGGAGGTAGGAGGTTTGAAAATTGCCTGGAAATACAATGAGGGTGCCAGCCTCTCTCGTTGCTGTTTTCACAGACACAAAGCAAGGTCCTATATATCTGTATTTTGTAGGGTGATATAAAAATTGATGCATTTTATTTTTACTGAAACAAATAATATTCAAATTAATAGATAGAGATGTCAAGTCATAGTTAAGACTCCACTCAGGTAAAAATCTCAGAATCACCCTTACTGGTATTCTTGTTTCTATGACAGCCTACTGTGATTGCTCGACGCAACCTGATTGGGAAGGAAACACACAGAGAAGATCAAAAGCCCCAAGCTCACCTCTTCAGTATTTGAACATAACCTACTTATGGCACTGAGCTGGATACTGGTTCTCATGGCGGAGTCAAGGAAACAAGATGATCAGTAAACCTAGCCATAGACAAAAATGGATTTGACCATATATACTGTACAAAGAAATCAAATGGATTCATGCATCTAGATAACAGAGTGGATGGAGCAATCTCCCCTGTATTTAGACACCCACAGCACCTGATTGGATGCAGTCACTGTCCAGCCAACAATAGTCCTTAAAAATGTCAGTCAAATTTTGTTGAGCCAGGTGGTGATGATAGGGCCTCCTCCATGACAGCCAAATGAGACCTAGCTATTAATCCTTCAGGGTGGGTCCATGGCTGATTTTTGTACTTTGTGTCCAAAGGACAAGTTTAGGTTTATTAACAGATCCAGCAGTTTTTGTCTGGTGAACAAACAGGTCAGGATGTAACCTCATAACATCTGAGCAAGCTTTCTCCTACAACTCACAAGCAGGGTACTGACTTAAAGCGGGTGTTCACCCAAAAATCAACTTTCTGCCATTAGATCCAGCATACTCCAACAAATCTCATTCAGAAAGCAGGAAGTGGTGGAGAAGGTGCGTGCTGTCAGATCAGGAGAGGCTGCAGCTTGTGGTCCAGTAAAGAGAGAAGCTAGGACTGGAACGAGTCCGGCGCCTGTGGAGTAGGGTTGCCACCTCATCCCTTTAAAAAGGAACACATCTGAATTACACAGATTCTGAGGCTAATTTAATGCAGATAAGGCACCAAGTGAGTTTAATTACCACCTTAATCAGCCACAGAACCTGTGTAATTAATATGTGTTCCTTTTTAAAGGGATGAGGTGGCAACCCTACTGTGGAGATAGGTACCCTGTCTTATCATACTGCATCTGAGGGAGGATTTTCTGTGGCAGAGAGAAGCTAGGACTGTAACGAGTTCGGCGCTCGTGGAGATAGGCACCCTGTCCTATTACACTGTGTAAGTTTACATCCACTTACCTAGATAGAGGCTCCCTGGTGGTGACAGGACTATACCATAGTGTCTTTGCTTGTATTTCCCACATGCACGGCGCAAGATTGAGACCCACCAGACTCATCCATACACATCCCAGGAAAACACCCATCCACTGAGAGGTTGAATCAACATTTACTGTTTTGGCTTTATGTGATAGATCTGAGGTAAGCTGCTAGGATCACAAACGGTGTGGGCTGCACGTGTTCTGGATTCGCTGCGCTGCGTATTTTCACTGACCTGGCTCTGGAACCCTCACTTTAGACTATTCACCTACCTACCAACTTACTCGTTTCACCTGGATTCCTGGTTTTTCTTTTTGATGTGAAATTGGGACTGACACTGAACACTTACTGAATTGTATATCCATTTTGTTTTTTGTTTATGAATTTGTACCTTTTATGTATTCACTCACTTAGTCACAAGTGTGTAGGTTTTATTTCCCACTGTGTACATTACACTTTCCCATCCCTTTGCCCCTCGGGCCCATCTGTGCCCCCCCCCCCTTTCCCCTTTTCACCACACTCCCCCCACTTCACTAGTCCCTCCTCCTGCTATTATTGTTTGTTCCAGTAGCAGTTCCTCACAGCGCAGACATCATATATATTTTCTGCATTACCATTTTGTCTATTATAGGATAGACCTTCTTTTGTTTGCTGCCGTGTACACACTCCATTTACTATCCACGCCCCTCCCTCCTCCCCCCCCTCCCCCCCTCCCCCCTATTTTTAAGTCACTTATCCTAGACAGCGCAGGAGTTCCACTTACCACCAGATCCAGCATACTGCTGACATCTGCAGTATGCTGTTTTTTTTTTTTTTGTACTTATCGTTATATCAGCTGTTGTTATCCGGCTCCGAGCGGGGATTTCTGCGGGGAATGGGCGTTCCTAAGCCAAGCGTATTTGATTGACGGGCTGCTAAAGCGAAAATACCGTTAGTGACACTCGGGTGTTTACGGCACTATACGGCGCATGCCGTGTAGAGCTGACTGCGCAGGCGCCGTAAACACCAGAGTGTCACTTCTGGTATTTTGGGAAGGCGTGACGCGCTTTAGCACCCCGTCAATCAACTCCGCTTGGCTTAGGAACGCCTATACCCGGAAGGAATCCCCGCTCGGAGCCGGATAACAACGGCTGATAAAACGATAAGTACAAAAAAAAAACCACCATACTGCAGATGTCAGCAGAATGCTGGATCTAATGGCAGGAGGTCCACCCTTTAATTTTTTTTAAAAACATTTGAAAAAATAAAAAATGTTTTACTTACCAGAAATGGCTGTTGCTAGGCAGTCTTCCTAATCTGCCACTTCCTTCTCCGCGGTGCTCCTCGGTCTCGTCCTTGCGTTGCCTCCTGGGAAATGGGGCACACTGTCTTCTGGGACCTGTGCAAGTCTTTTTGGGTATTTCTCTACCAGCTTTGCAAATGAAGAGAGTGAAATTGTCGTCAATTCTTCTTTGCAAACTAGCTCAAGCTCTGTCAGATTGGATGGAGAGCGTCTGTGAACAGCAATTTTCAAGTCTTGCCACAGACTCTCAATTGGATTTAGGTCTGGACTTTGACTGGGCCATTCTAACATATGAATATTCTTTAATATAAACCATTCTATTGTAGCTCTGGCTGTATGTTTAGGGTCGTTGTCCCACTGGAAGGTGAACCTCTGCCCCAGTCTCAAGTCTTTTGCAAACAGGTTTTCTTCTTATGCCGCGTACACATGATCAGTTAAACCGATGAGAATGGTCTGATGGACCGTTTTCATCGGTCAAAACCGATCGTGTGTGGGCCCCATCGGTTATTCATCCATAGGTTAAAAAAAAATCTTGTTTTAAATTTAACCGATGGATTCCTAACCGATGGGAAAAAAACGATCGTTAGTAGGCACAACCATCGGTTAAAAATCCACGCATGCTCAGAATCAAGTTGACGCATGCTTGGAAGCATTGGACTTTTTTTCAGCACGTCGTTGTGTTTTACGTCACAACGTTCTGACAAGATCGTTTATTTTTAACCGATGGTGTGTAGGCGCGACAGACCATCAGTCAGCTTCATCGGTTAACCGATGAAAACCGTCCATCGGTCCGCTCTCATCGGATGGACCGATCGTGTGTACGTGGCAGAAGATTTCCCTGTATTTTGCTCCATTCATTTTCCCATCAACTCTGACCAGCTACCCTATCCTTTCTGAAGAAAAGCATCCCCACAACATGATGCTGTCACCACTGTGTTTCACAATGGGGATGGTGTGTTTAGGGTGATGTGCAGTGTTAGTTTTCCGCCATACATAGCGTTTTGCTTTTAGGCCAAAAAGTTCAATTTTGGTCTCATCTGACCAAAGTACCTTCTTCCACATGTTTTCTGTGTCCCCCACATGGATTCTCGCAAACTGCAAATGAGACTTCTTATGGCTTTCGTCTTGCTACTCTTCCACAAAGGCCAGATTTTCGGGTTCTTAAAAATGAAGTTTTTTTTTAATGTCATTAAAAAACGATCGTGTGTGGGCTTCAGAGCATTTTTTGGGTTCTGAAAAACGGGCAAATTTGTATTTCAAACATCCTCTATTTTTTCACAACGTTTTTAACGTTGTCGTTTTTCGGGTTGTAAAAAATAGTCGTGTGTGGGCTTTAACGACGTGAAAAATCCGCGCATTGCTCAGAAGCAAGTTATGAGATGGGAGCGCTTGTTCTGGTAAAACTACCGTTCGTAATGGAGTAAGCACATTCATCACGCTGTAACAGATAGAAAAGCGCGAATCGTCTTTTACTAACACAAAATCAGCTAAAGCAGCCCAAAGAGTTGCGTTATCTGAATGGAACTTCCTCTTTATAGTGCCGTTGTACGTGTTGTACGTCACTGCACTTTGCTAGAGAATTTTTTTTCACGATCGTGTGTAGGCAAGACTGTTTTAATGATCAAGTTGAAAAAATGTTGTTTTTTACAACCCGAAAAATGATCGTGTGAACGCGGCATTATAGTTGCCCTGTGGACAGATTCTCCCACCTGAGCTGTGGATCTCTGCAGCTCCTCCAGAGTTACCATGGGCCTCTTGGCTGCTTCTCTGATTAATGCTCTCCTTGCCCGACCTGTCAGTTTAGGTGGATGGCCATGTCTCGGTAGGTTTGCAGTTGCGCCATACTCTTTCCATTTTTGGACGATGGATTAAACAGTGCTCCGTGAGATGTTCAAAGCTTGGGATTTTTTTTTATAACCTAACCCTGCTTTAAAGCTTTCATCCGTTTGCGGATGAAAAAGGGACATACATTGGTCCCTATGTGATTGCGGGTGTCAGCGGATAAACATCCGCTGACACCCGTAATCACCCGCCTCCGCAAAGATCCTTTTTTTGTGGACGGAAGAAAACCCTATTTTTTCTTCCGTCTGCGGATCGGAGAGAGCGGAGAAAAGACAGGGCGGTCCCTGCACAGTGTGCGGGAACCGCCCTGTCAGCCGCCGGCTCAGCTGGGATATACGGAGCGATCCCCGCTGAGCTTAGGGACACACGGAGGCGGATCATTACTGATCCGCCCCGTGTGAAAGGGCCCTTACAGAACAGCTGTATTTATACTCAGAATAAATTACACACAGCAGGACTCTATTTACAAATTAGGTGACTTCTGAAGGCAATTGGTTCTACTAGATGTTAGTTAGGGGTATCAGAGTAAAGGGGGCTGAATACAAAAAATGTTTACAACAATTTCCTTTCCACTTCACAAATATGTGCCACTTTGTGTTGGTCTATCACATAAAATCCCAATAAAATATATTTACGTTTTTAGTTGTAACATGACAACATGTGGATGATTTCAAGGGGTATGAATACTTTTTCAAGGCACTGTATGTGCCAAAAAGCAACTACCAGGTTATAGATCCTATGGAAAATTAATTAAACTTATGTGATAAAGGTAATGTAGCAGTAGAAGTAGTCAGTCTACTAATAGCCCAGAATGTCACTGGTTTGCCTTTTTCACTTATGATAAAGTAGACTGGAGACAGGAGACAGATCAGGTTTTAATAGAAAAGTTGGGACTGTTTGTTTCACAGGATCAATGGGCCTAATCCTCAAAAAACTGGCGCAACGTAACTTTTTCCATTTAAGTTACACCGCCGCAAAATCTCTAACTAAGTGCCCGATCCACAAAGCACTTACCTAGAAATTTTGAGCGGTGTAACTTAAATCGGGCCGGCGCAAGGCTTTCCTCTTCTCCAGGGGGCGATTACCATTTAAATGAGGCGCGCTCCCGCGCCGGCCGTACTGCGCATTCTTGTGACGTCATTTTCTCGACGTGCATAGCGCGAAATTATGTTACGTCGGGCTTTGTGGATTGCGACGGGACAATAAAGTTGCGTCGGGTAAAAAAAAAAATACGGCGCCAAAAAAAGAATTTGAAATTTAAAAAAAATCGCGTCGCGAGCAAGAAAGGTTTGTTTTTACAAGGTGTAAACAGTTTACACCTTGTAAAAGCAGCCCTAATTTTGCGTTTGCAAAATAAAACTTACGGAGAAAAAACGAAGCTGAAAAGCTTCGTGGATCTCCGTAAGTCCTAATTTGCATACCCGAGGCGGCATTTCGACGCAAAATGCCCCCAGCGGCGGATGCGGTACTGCATCCTAAGATCCGACAGTGTAATTCAATTACACATGTCGGATCTTCGTCCTAACTATGGGAAACTGGGGCCAAATCTTCAAAGGAGATACGCAGGCGGAACTGCTGTTCAGCCTGCGTATCCCTGTGGCTATCTTTGGAAACGATCCTCAGAAGGATTTTTCCAAAGATAGTCAGAAGATCCGACATCTGTAAGACACTTACACTGTCGGATCTTAGGATGCAGTACCGCATCCGCCGCTGGGGGCATTTCGAGTCGAAATGCCGGCTAGCGTATGCAAATGAGTACTTAAGCAGATCCACAAAGCTTTTAAGCTTTGTGTTTTCTGCGTAAGTTACGATTTGCTTGCGCAAAATTAGGGCTGGTTTTACAATGTGTAAAGTTAGTACACCATGTAAAACCAGACCTTTTTTTCGATCGCCGCGTTTTTTTTTAAATTTTGATTTTTTTTTTTCGGCGCGTAACCTTTTTTTTACCCGTCGCAACTTTATTGTCCCGTCGCAATCCACAAAGCCTGGCGTAAATTACGTTCGCGCGCTGCCCGTCGGGAAAAATGACGTCACACGCATGCGCAGTACGTCCGGCGCGGGAGCGCGCCTCATTTGAATAGGAATCGCCCCCTCGAGCAGACGACTGCCTTGCGACGGAGGCACTTAGGTTACACGGCGTGTAATTTCTAGGTAAGTGCTTTGTGGATCGGGCACTTAGGTAGAAATTTAACGCCTGTGTAACTTAACTGCTGAAAGTTAAGTTAGGCAGGTTTTTTGAGAATTTGGCCCCTGATTCTGTGGATCAGTTCCATAGTTAGGACCAGGGATACGACGGAGTAACAGCAGTTACTCCGTCGTATCTCTTTTGAGGATTTGGCCCAATGTACTTAGTCCATGGAAGAGTGGCTGGTAGAAATGTGGAATGTGTGGAAGAACTAAACTGCTCTGAAAAGACATGGGGCCAAATTCTCAAAAATCTTGCTTAACTTAACTTTAGGGAGTTAAGTTACACTGCCGCAATTTTCCGAAATTAAGTACCGATTCTCAAAGCACTTACCCGGAAAATTGCGGCAGCGCAACTTAACTCCGTCCGTCGCAAGGCGTTCCTAGTTTAAATGGGCGATTCCCATTTAAATTAGGTGCGCTCCCGCGCCGGACGTACTGCGCATGCGTGTGACGTCATTTTTCCCGACGGGCAGCGCGCGAACGTAATTTACGCCGGGCTTTGTGGATCGCGACGGGACAATAAAGTTGCGTCGGGAAAAAAAAATACGCGCCGGGAAAAAAAATTTAAATTTAAAAAAAAAACGCGGCGATCGAAAAAAAGGTCTGGTTTTACATGGTGGACTAACTTTCCACATTGTAAAACCAGCCCTAATTTTGCGCAAGCAAATCGGAACTTACGCAGAAACCACAATTCTTAAAAGCTTTGTGGATCTGCTTAAGTCCTCATTTGCATACGCAAAGCGGCATTTCAATGAGAAATGCCCCCAGCGGCGGATGCGGTACTGCATCCTAAGATCTGACAGTGTAAGGCCGAGTACTCACGATCAAACATGTCCGATGAAACCGGTCCGCGGACCGTTTTCATCGGACATGTCTGCCCGGGGACTGCCCGGGGACTTCTGTTCGATTGCCGTACACACCATCGAACAGGGGTCCGCGCGTAAACAATACACGGGCGTGTCCGCGGTGTCGCCGCGTCGATGACGCGGTGTCGCCGCGACAATGACGCGGCGACGTGGGCGGCCTGCCTTTAAAAGGCTTCCACGCATGCGTCGAAGTCATTTGACGCATGCGAGGGATGGCGGGCGGCAGGACATGTACGGTAGGTCTGTACAGACGACCGTACATGTCCGGGCGGACAGGTTTCCAGCGGACTGTTTTAAAGCAAGTCCAGGAAACAGTTGTCCGCTGGAAACCTGTCCGATCCGCCCGAAAATGGTCCGATCGGGCCTACACACGGCCAAACATGTTTGCTGAAACTGGTCCGCGGACCAGTTTCAGCAGACATGTTTGGTCGTGAGTACGGGGCCTGAGTGTCTTACAGATGTCAGATCTTCTGCCTAACTTTGGAAAAATCCTTTTGAGGATCGTTTCCAAAGTTAGGCACAGAGATACGCAGGCTGAACAGCAGTTCCGCCTGCGTATCTCTTTTGAAGATTTGGCCCATTGTGCTGCCTCACTGAAATTTTTGAGCTTCGTCAAAGCTTAAAAAAATGCTTGTGTGAATAATTTTATTTTTTACATCAATATAAAAATCCACTGCAACACATTAATGAGAATGCTAACACCCACATAGTATTTCTTCAATGTGATATTCCTAGCCTTCTGCTTGGTTGGCTCAGCCCTTTGCCATCAAAATAGCTTAAAATGCTTGTTTAAACCATATGGGGATTGACAAGCTTAAACAAACTTTTTTTTTCTAACAACACCCATAAGTATGAACTCTAAATTTACTTTTTTTACCATGTACTCTCATTAAAGTGAGAGTACATTTTTTTTTATGTCACAATGTAGAGTATAAGATTTCCTATCATCTGTGCCCAGTCTTGCCACACAGAGTTAATCCAGCTCTGAGCAATCCTCTTTTATTGTTCAGTGAAAATTAACAGACTTCCAGATAAAACCCTGTCTAAATACCAAGTGCCTTCCTCTCTCCTTGCTTTGAGTAACAGGTTATTTACATATCTAGCTTGGACATGTTTATCATATGTTATGTTAAGTTTATCATAATATGAGGTGATCCACAGGTCATTGTATATTTCCAGGATGTGTTATGTGGGGGAGGGGTGGATTTCTCACTTTTTATATTGTGGATCACCTCATATTATGATCAACATAACATAACATATGATAAACATGTCCAAGCTAGATATGTAAATAACCTGTCACTCAAAGCAAGGGGAGAGGAAAGGACTTTGGGCCAGATTCACCAAAGAGATACGACGGCGTATCTCCTGATACGCCGTTGTATATCTGTTTCTATCTATCTATGCGACTGATTCATAGAATCAGTTACGCATAGATATCCATAAGATCCGACAGGTGTAATTGTTTTACACTGTCGGATCTTAGGATGCAGTACCGCGGCCGCCGCTGGGGGGAGTTCACGTCGTAAACCAGCGTCGGGTATGCAAATTAGGAGTTACGGCGATTCCCGACAGATTTTCGCGTTCGCTACGTCGCTGCTAGTCTAGTTTCCCGTCGCAAAGTTAGTCGTCGTTTGACCTGCCCTAACTTTACTTAGCAATCGTATTGCTGTTTAAAGTATGGCCGTCGTTCCCGCGTCGAAATTTAAAATTTAGCGTCGTTTGCGTAACACGTCCGGGAATACTGAAGTACGCTACGTGCGTCGCAGTTCGAAAAAAAATGACGTCACGGCGCGCAAAGCACGATGGGAATTGCGAAACTGAGCAGTAGGTCTGGCGCGGGAGCGCGCCTAATTTAAATGGCACACGCCCATTTGAATTGGCCCGCCTTGCGCCGGAGGCCGCCGGCGTAGGTTTTCATTGCAAGTGCTCTGTGAATCAGGCACTTGCGATGAAAACTTGCGGCGGTGTAACATATCTACGATACGTTACGCCGCCGCTCACCTACGTGAATCTGGCCCTTTGTATTTAGACAGGGTTTTATCTGGAAGTCTGTTAATTTTTACTGAACAATAAAAGAGGATTGCTCAGAGCTGGATTAACTCTGTGTGGCAAGACTGGGTACAGATGATAGGAAATCTTATACTCTACATTGTGACATAAAAAAAAAGAAATTGGGGTTTACATCCACTTTAACGTTGGGAAAAAAAAACTTATTACAAACAAAACTTAACTTTTTGCATTATAACACACAATGACCAGTGTTTCCCTTTTGTAGAATGGACCTGATTTCCACGGACAATGCAAGTTTTTAGAGAACTGTCATTGAGATTTTTGCATCTAGACATGCATTTTCTAACTATGACTACATTTTTAATAAAATCCTGTTTTTGTACAAATGTTACATTCATTCATTACAATTGCCATATATCATCTTGTCTAAGAACAAGTTTAGGAAGAAAAGATGTTGGAGGTATAGTGTAGTAAATGACACTTACCTCCGTGTTCCCTTTCCAGAGATTTATTGTACAAAGTGCAATTCCCTGTCAGCTGTGCTCCCCAATCTACTGCCCTTTACAGGCAGATAATTACATGTCAACTCCATAGATGTCTATGGGGATTTCACTGATAGCCGGGTCATCACAAAGCAGCAGACAAGGGAGCACAGGTGCCACGAGCTGCACTTTGAAGGTCTCTAGATTGGCAGCACTAAATTTCTAACACACAAACAATCCAGAGATCTCTTATTCCTGGACCTGCATTAAAATTAATATTTTTAAAGAATAATATTTAAGCTTCACTTAATAAAAAGAATGCCATGAGTTTCATGGTACTATGGTACTTCTAGACAGCCTCAGTAACTAGTTTCTGTACGTTGTTTTAGCTCTGCCTTGGAAAAGTATTTTTAAATATTGATTACTGTATGTGTATGGGTGGGTGTTATGGTCCCAGGCATCACATCTAAAGATGCTAAGACAGTGGTGCCCAACCAGTGGCCCGGGGGCCACACGTGGCCCGCTGAGCCCCCTGATGTGGCCCGCGACTAGGGTTGCCACCTCATCCCTTTAAAACAGAACACATATGAATTACACAGGTTCTGAGGCTAATTTAATTTAGATAAGGCTCCACTTGAGTTCAATTACCACCTTAATCAGCCACAGAACCTGTGTAATTCATATGTGTTCTGTTTTAAAGGGATGAGGTGGCAACCCTACCCGCGACCTCCTGCTCTGGGATGGCTGGTTGGCAAGCCCAGATTGCAGGTTGCCGACCTTCCATCTGAGAGCATCAGTGTTGTAAATAAAGCCGGCGGTAGAGGAAACAATAGGCTTTTCAGAAAGTGCACCACACCTGCAAGATATAATAGACGTCTATGAAAAAGTGCAGCTAACCGCGGGAAAACCACAGGTACATTGCGCCGCATTAGACCACAGACCATCAGTATAAAAGCAGCCTTAGGCCACTTTCAAGCGATGGGTCCGACCCAATCGGACCCTCCATTCACTTCTATGGATCGGCAGATGTAAACAGACTTTTGTCCGTTTACACCTGCCTACCTCCAATTCGATCTGCTAAAAAAAACAGAAGTGGATCTGTCCCCCTTGCTCTGATTGGATCAGAGGGCCCATAGAGTAGATTGGGCTGTGTCTGCTTGGCATATGCAGACTGGACACAGACCTGTCATCTGCCCACTCCACTCATTGTGGCCCGCGACTGGTTACTAAGGGCCAGATTCACAAAAGAGATACGACGGCGTATCTCCTGATACGCCATCGTATCTCTGTTTCTATCTATGCGACTAATTCATAGAATCAGTTACGCATAGATATCCATAAGATCCGACAGGTGTAATTGTTTTACACTGTCGGATCTTAGGATGCAATACCGCGGCCGCCGCTGGGGGGAGTTTGCGTCGTAAACCAGCGTCGGGTATGCAAATTAGGAGTTACGGCGGATCCACGACGGATTTTCGCGTTCGCTACGTCGCCGCTAGTCTAGTTTCCCGTCGCAAAGTTAGTCGTTTTTTTTGGTGTCCTAACTTTAGTCAGCAAGTGTATTGCTGTCTAAAGTATGGCCGTCGTTCCCGCGTCGAAATTCAAAATTTAACGTAGTTTGCGTAAGCCGTCCGGAATATACGGAAGTACGCTACGCGCCGTTCGAAAAAATGACATCACTTCACGCAAAGCACGGCGGGAGTTAGGAAACGGAGCATGCGCAGTAGGTCCGGCGCGCGCCTAATTTAAATGTTAGCCGCCCATTGTCCAAAGACATGCTGGTAGGTAAATTGGATCTTGTCCAAATTGGCCCAGTATATATATGTATATCTGTGTGTATGACTGTGTGTCCCAAGCGTGTCGTGATCCTACGGGGTAAAATGACCGCACCAGCCAAGCAGACACTGGCTGGAAAAAGCGCCTAGAGGCGATTCAGTTCGCATGAGTAGCGCTATACAAGTCATTCATTCATTCATTCATTCGATTAGGCCCGCCTTGCGCCGGACGCATTTACGATACACCGCCGCAAGTTTCCAGGTAAGTGCTTTGTGGATCGAGCACTAAACCTGAAAACTTACGGCGGTGTAACTTAAATGGCTTAAGTTTCCAAAGGCGCAATTGTACGTGAATCTGGCCCTAAATCGCCTTCAAAAGGTTGGGCACCCCTGTGCTAAGACATGCCAGCTAAATAGCAATGTACCCCTTTAAATAAAAAATAGACAACTATGGTACTATGTCAATTATTGTCCTGTTCTGCCGTTTGCTCTCCACTAGCTTTCCTTTAATGTTTCCATTTTAACTTATAATTCATAGTCACTTAGACAACACACTACCCTAGGAACACACAACTGATTTCTCACTTTGTGCACCTTTTTGTTACATGGTTATTCGTGCAAAAACAAAACAAGAATGTGATGCTGGACTACTCGAGGCAGGATGCTGTCTGCTTTACATGCAGAATTACTAATGAATGTAAAGAACACAAAATAAAAGGCATACAATTTTATGCTTCCTGAGCTACAAAATGTCTTGTGACCTCTCTCAACAGCTTTTGCACATCCTTCCCATTATAGTTATTTTGCTGCTTGCAGGCAGCAATTACCTAGAAATGTCTAGAGGCAGTTAGACTTGGGGGGGGGGGGGGGGATCCAGTGATATTCACCCATCACATCTTCAGGTAGCCATTTGATTTAAAGTTGTGTTAATTATCTGTAATTTTTTAAAGGGGTTGTAAAGGTTTGTTTTTTATTTTCTTAATAGGTTCCTTTAACCACTTCCGTACCAGGCACTTACGCAGCTTCCTGCCCAAGCCAATTTTCTGCGCTGTCGCACTTTGAATGACAATTGCGCGGTCATGCTACACTGTGCCCAAGCAATTTTTTTTATCATTTTGTTCCCACAAATAGAGCTTTCTTTTGGTGGTATTTGATCACATCTGCGATTTTTATTTTCTGCGCAACAACTAAAAAAAGACAGAAAATTTGGGAAAAAAAATAAAGTTTTTATTTTTTTCTGTTCATTTTTTTGTAAATAAGTATGTTTTCTTTTTTAATTACGGGCACCGATGAGGTGGCACTGATGGGAACTGATAGGTGGCACTGATGGACACTGATAGGCGGCGCTGGTATGCGGCACTGATGGGCACTCATAGGCGGCACTGATGGGCACTCATAGGCGGCACTGATGGGCACATATGGGTGGCACTAATGGGTGGCACAGATAGGTGGGCACTGGGCATGGATGGGCACTGAGAAGTGGCACTGATGGAAACTGAGGGGTGGCACTGATGGACACTGAGGGGTGGCACTGATGGACACCGAGGGGTGGCACTTGTTTATTTACAATTTTTCCAATCAATGCCCATGTTGCCAGTCAGTGCCCATTTGTGGGCACTGATTGGCATCTATTGTGCATATTTTTTACATGTGGATGGCCATGGGGGAAGTACCTGGCCATCCACATGTTTCCTCCAATCCCTGGTGGTCCTGGCGGCTTTTCTGTGGTCTAGTGTGGGCAACCGAGGGGGGCTGTGCTGATAAACAATCAGCGTGAACCCCCCCTGTCAGGAGAGCCGCCGATCGTCTCTCCTCTACTCGCGTCTATGAGACGCGAGTGAGGAAGAGCCGATCAACGGCTCTTCCTGTTTACATCATGATCAGCCGTGATTGGACACAGCTGATCACGTGGTAAAGAGCCTCTGCCGGAAGCTCTTTACCGAGATCGGAGATGCAGGGTGTCAGACTGACACCCCGCACCACCGATCGGCGCGCACCGGCATGAAATCCTGCAGGACGTCAACAGACGTCCAGTCAGGATTTCACACCCACTTCCCGGACGTCAATTGTCCATTGACCGGGCGGGAAGTGGTTAAGCTAGTGCATTGTTGGTTCACTTACCTTTTCCTTCCATTTCCCTTCTAAATATTTTTTTTCTTTGTCTGAATTTCTCACTTCCTGTTTCTCCTCAGTAAGCTTGCCCCCATCATCCATGGGGCTTAGTCAGACAGAACAGCTTACTGAGGAGGAACAGGAAGTGAGAAATTCAGACAAAGAAAACAAAAACAAAAAACATTTAGAAGGGAAATCGAAGGAAAAGGTTAGCGAGCCAACAATGTACTAGCTTAAAGGAACCTATTTAGAAACTAAAAAACAAACCTTTACAACCCCTTTAAGTAATTTTATTTATAATTTAAAGGTATAATAAAGGCATTTTTTTTGTTTTGTTTAAAAATAAAAAATATGTCATACTTACCATACAAGTTGGTGGAAGCATGTGAAGGTTGATGCACCATTTGATCTATAGTTCACAGATGGATATGTTCACTATTATCACTTTTTTTTTGTACTTTTATGGACTCATGGAATTTATATGATTGTCTTTAAAGTGATATTAAAGGCTTTTATTATTTTGTTTTTAAATAACAAACATGTCATACTCACCTGCCCTGTGAAGTGGTTTTGCACAGAGCTGCCCCGATCCTCTTCTTCTCGGGTCTCCCGCAGGCGCTCCTGACCCCTCCCTCCAGCCTAGTGCCCCCATAGCAAGCAGTTTGCTATGGGAAGACCCAAGCAGGCTTGCTCCTGAGCTGCTGCTCTGTGTGTCCACTCAACCACGGAGCTCAGCCCTGCCCCGCCCCACCTCCATCCTTCTCATTGGCTCACTGGCTGTGATTGATACTAGTGAGAGCCAATGGCTACCTCTGCTGACTCAGCCAATGAGGAGGGAGAGACTCAGGAGAGCTGAGGCTCTCTTGGAACATCGCTGGACCAGGATCGGTCTCAGGTAAGTATTGGGGGCATAGAGTGCATGAAGGTTAAAAAAAACTTTAGCCTTTTTTAACCACTTTAACCCTTTCACGCCGAGCGTACGCATATATGCAACCTCGGCTTTCAAGGGGTTATACCGGGATGATGCCGGTACCGTTGTTTAGAGCCGGCGATTGGCTATCCAGACATAACAACCGATGCGGCTGAAAGCCGGAGGAGCGGGAGGGGACATTTCCCCCCCCCCTCCCGCCACCTCTCACCACTATTTACTCGGCGTAACATCATCTTTCCCATTGTGCAAAAAAATTGGGCAAACTTTACGTTTTCATTTTTTTAAAATTTATGAAAGTTAATTTTTCCCAAAAAGTTGCGTTTAAAACACCGCCGCACAAATACTGTGTGACATAAAATATTGCAACAATCGCCTTTTTTATTCTCTAGATTCTCTGCTAAAAAAATATATATAATGTTTGGGGGTTCTAAGTAATTTTCTAGCAAAAAATACGGATTTTAACTTGTATACACCAAATGTCATAAATAGGCTTAGGCATGAAAGGGTTAATCCCTAAAAATAGCTATAATTTTTAGCTGGTGTGAAAATAAATAACACTTAGATATGTTTAATGTGTATTAAAGCTATATTTGAAAAACAGAAACTGAATCATACTATTTAATTATAATGTTTATTTTATCCATAGTTGTCTAATAAATAAAGTTTATATAGAATTTTTTTATATAATGTGGCAAGGAAAGGTGAGTTAAGAACCAAGGCCCAGATTCACAAAGGAGATACAACGGAGTATCTCAGATACTCCGTCGTATCTCTCAGAGTATCTATGTGGCTGATTCATAGAATCAGTTACGCATAGATATCCCTAAGATCCGACAGGTGTAATTGTTTTACACTGTCGGATCTTAGGATGCAGTACCGCGGCCGCCGCTGGGAGGAGTTTGCGTCGTAAACCAGCGTCGGGTATGCAAATTAGGAGTTACGGCGATCCACGACGGTTTTTCGCGTTCGCTACGTCGCCGCTAGTCTAGTTTTCCGTCGCAAATTTAGTCGTCGTTTTGGGTGCCTTAACTTTAGACATCAAATGTATTGTTGTCTAAAGTATGGCTGTCGTTCCCGCGTCGAAATTTAAAATTTGACGTCGTTTGCGTAACACGTCCGGGAATACGGAAGTACGCTACGCACGCCGCCGATCGCAAAAATTACGTCAGTTCGCGCAAAGCACGGCGGGAATTTAGAAACGGAGCATGCGCAGTAGGTCCGGCGCGCGCCTAATTTAAATTGTACCCGCCCATTCGATTTGGACCGCCTTGCGCCGGACGTATTTACGATACACCGCCGCAAGTTTCCAGGTAAGTGCTTTGTGGATCGGGCACTAAAACTGAAAACTTGCGGCGGTGTAACGTAAACGGCTTACGTTACACGGGCGCAATTGTACCTGAATCTGGCCCCTAGTCCAGTCAGGTGGGTTCAGGCTAGAAGCCTAGCTTGTTCCTAATGCCAATTTAGCACCTTACTAATATAGTCCCTATAAAGTCAAGAGCCCTATAATGGAAAATGCAAATAAAAGAGTAAACAGACAAGACAAAAGCTGCAAAGGGAGACATTGCTAAAGACCGATTGGCTGTAGGCAACCAATGTGACATCTGCCACTCTGCCAGTCAATCTGAGCAAGATTTTAGATATGCATGCACATCTAAAGGGATTCTAATGTGCCATAACCATCAATGATATCTTCATCTCAGATTATTTTAAGGGCATGTCTGTTTTGAGACATAGCCATCTAGTGGTAGCCAATTGTAAATGCATGTTACCTTGTGTTGAACTTATTTTCCTCTTCTAGAGTGGACAAGCGATGTTCTGTAATTAAATTTAAAAAAATTTAAACTCCGGCAGACAGAGAAGTAGAAATATGCTAAGTACGCTGTAAGCATAGAGATTGCTTATACTCAAATCTGTGAATGAAACAAACTAAAATATACAGTGAGTTAACCAGAATTGCATCTAGTTTATTATTATTTCATACACTGAAAAGGTGGGTCCAGGCCAGAGGAGCAAGGATCGAAAATTTGATATCCTGCTTCTGCTTTCCTGCTATACATACTTATTTATTAGAATTCTACAGTTTTGCAAGCTTTTGGTAAGCACTAGTAGCTTTACAGAAAATTCCTATCACAAAGATGTCTATAGTAATATGAAAGTTTATATACTGACATTCCAGAGGACATTTCTACGCTTATATTTATCAGAAATGCGTTAAAAAGATAATTAGTCTTGGGGTGCTTCCGGATACTATAGACAAATACACGAAGACGTTCCTGCATGAGACCTTGTTCTCGGTGCGGAAGGTCATTGCTCGGAGCTGGATGCGACCCGTACCCCCTAGACTTGTGGAGTGGAAGGTGGAGGTCAATAATAATCTTCATGTACATTAACAGGGAATGCCCGACCAAATATGATAAAATTTGGGACCGTTGGTTACAGGACCCTGATACTTGTACGTGAGGCACCACAGGTCTATGTTGCCAGATGGGTGGCCTACACCTGGCTGGGGACTCCGATGCGGGTCTGGAGTACCTGCATGGTGGGCACTAGACTGCTCTCTTTGTTTGCCCTGTGCATTGTAAAATGTCTCTTTGTTGGCCATGACACCGGCTTTGTACTGTTGGTATTCTGAATGCTGCACACCCTTATATCATCATTGACACTTTAGATGTATGTAATGACATGTATGCACTCTCTGTTACAATAAAGTTGTTTGGGAAGGGGAAGAAAAGGGAGAAGAAGAAAAAAAAAAAAAAGAACACTCCACTACCGAATCCGGCTATGTTAAATGTCACATTTTTCATGCTAAAATTCATGTACAAATGCTAGTATGATTGTACGACTGTTACTTTTGATTATATATAAAACTTTGTTTCGAAAAAAAAAAAAATTAGTCAGATAAGTTATATTCATACAAAACCGTTTACCAAACCTCTCCCCTTGCCCTGCTTATCAAATTTTGGAACAAAGATGCAAGTGTGCTTTGATATTGCTGCGCATATACCAGATCAGCCAGGGATCAGCCATTAAGAACAATGGTCACCTCTGTCTCCAGCTTGGTGCATGTTTCCAGAATGTAAACTTTCTCCATGTAAACTATTTTCAGACTATGCTAAAAGATATATACACCGCCTGGCCTTGAACAGGTTGCAAAAAGTTTGATTTGTCTGTGGTCTGTGCATGCATCTCTTGTATGATAACTAAGGTGGACAGAGAATATTGTACTTTGTATGAACGTACATCTACTGCTTAGAAGGACAGATTATAGTGGAATTAACCTGCAAACATAAAGTTCCTCTGCTTGTACAGGAAAGCAGTAAATACCTTGTGGTTAGGTTAGGTGGTCAATAAATAATGGACGGTAACTGGGGTCAAATAATCTTTTGAGGTCTCTGTAAAGAACCACATCAATCCCTAATCTTGAATGTGAAGTGGCTAGTTGTGACACTAGTGTTACCCAGGGGTAAATGGTCAACTCTCAGTGAGAGCTGCTATGAGTTGTATCTATTTACTATGTTATTACTAGACTTTTTAACCAGCTGCTTTGTGTTTAGTGTCTGTGACTATTCACTGTTGCCCTACTGGGAAAGATATACTGTACATATGTGTTAGAGAGCCTATCAAAAGACCCACCTCGAACTCTGTTGGAGAGCCACTGAGTACGTCCCTCTTAAACTATGTTGTAGAGCTTGTGAGTACACCCCCACTTAAACTCTGTTAAAGAGCCAGTTCATTCACCTCACTGTGACCATTCACTGTTGCCCTACTGGACAAGATATTCATATGTGTTAGAGATCCAGTCAGAAGGCCCACCTCAAACTCTGTTGGAGAGCCACTGAGTACGTCCCCCTCAAACTCTGTTGGAGAGCCACTGAGTACGTCCCCCTCAAACTCTGTTGGAGAGCCACTGAGTACGTCCCCCTCAAACTCTGTTGGAGACCCAGTGGCCCGGATTCAGATACATTTACGTATCTTTCGGCGGGCGTAACGTATCTCATATACATTACGCCGCCGTAACTTAGGGCGCAAGTTCCGTATTCAGAAAGAACTTGCGCCCTAAGTTACGGCGGCGTAGTGTAAATGTGTCGGTGTAAGCCCGCCTAATTCAAATGTGGATGATGTGGGCGTGTTTTATTTACATTTTTGTGACCCCACGTATTTGACGTTTTTTTTTACGAACGGCGCATGCGCCGTCCGTGAACATTTCCAAGTGCGCATGCTGCAAATTACGCCGCAAACTGTCAATGCTTCCGACGTGAACGTAACTTACGTACAGCCCTATTCGCGAACGACTTCCGCAAACGACTTACGCAAACAACGTAAAATACGACGCTGTTTGGTCGTTTCCGACGTCCATACTTAACATGATTTACCCCTGCTTTATTAAGGGTAACTTTACACCGGAAAAAGCCTTACGTAAACGACGTAAAAAAATGCGCCGGGTAGTCGTACGTTTCTGAATCGCCGTATCTACCTAATTTGCATATTCCTCGCATAAATCTACGGAAGCGCCACCTAGCGGCCAGCGTAAATATGCAGCCTAAGATACGATGGTGTAAGAGAATTACGCCGGTCGGATCCTAGGGAAATCTATGCGTAACTGATTCTACGAATCAGTCGCATAGATAGAAACCCCGCACACTCAAGAGTTACGACGGCGTATCCGGAGATACGCCGTCGTAACTCCTATCTGAATCCGGGCCCCAGTGAGTACACAGGAGAGCCAATGAGTACACAAACCTCAAAGTCTGTTTGAGAGTCAGTGAGTAGAGCCACCTCAAATTCCGTTGAAGAGCAAATAAATAAACCCACTTCAAATTCTGTTTGAGAGCCAATGAGTGAACCCACTTTAAACTCTGTAGGAGAGCCAATGAGTACATTAAATAGAATCCTATTTAAAGTGGTTCTAAAGGCTCAAGGTTTTTTACCTTCATGCATCCCATGCCAGAAGCGCCAGCAAGGGACCCAAGAAGAGGAGGATTGGGGAAGGTGAATATGAAAGTCTTTAATATCACTTTAACCACTTCCCGCCCGGCGGGTTTTTACGGCCACAGTGTGGCTCTTAATTGCAGGGAGGCCGTCTATATACCATAATATCGCAATCCTGACAAAATTCGCAGATCGCCGCCATTACTAGTAAAAAAAAATAATTAAAAAAATGTCAGAATTCTATCCCCTATTTTGTAGCCACTATAACTTTTGCGCAAACCAAGCACTATACGATTATTGATATATTTTTTTTTTTTTACCAAAAATATGTAGAATACATATCAGCCTAAACTGAGAAAAAAAATTGTTTCTTTTTTTAAAATGGGATATTTATTATAGCAGAAGGTAAAAAATATTGTGTTTTGTTTTCAAAATTGTCGCTCTATTTTTGTTTATAGCGCAAAAACTGCAGAGGTGATCAAATACCACCAAAAGAAAGCTCTTTTTGTGGGAAAAAAGGACGTAAATTTTGTTTGGGAGGCACGTCGCACGACAACGCAATTTTAATTTACGCAGTGCTGAAAGCTGAAATTTTGCCTGGGCAGGAAGGGGGTATATGTGCCAAGTAAGCAAGTGGTTAAGTGTGTTTAGCGATTGCATCCTCATAGAGACAATCATATAAATTCAATAAAGAATAATTCCTTGTAATGACAATTCAATTATAAATTTAAGAAATCATTAATCTATAAAATATGATAATAGTGAACATATTCGTTTGTGAGCTTTAGATCCAATGGTGCATCAACCTTCACATGCTTCCACCAACTTGTGCTTGCACCATCAATATGCACTTACCAGATTAACAGACCTCTCTGTACAAAGATCAAATCACGTTAATCAAATAAATCCTCAAGGCTGGTGGCTCAGAAGAACTTTGCTGCATTTGGAAAACATCAACCTTCATCTTGCAAATTGTGAGTATATTTTTAATTTTTTGATAAACGGATCAGATTTTACTACACTATGGGGCTTGTTTCCCTTCCATTTCACTGAATGGCATATGGGGAATACTGGAAACATAAAAAAGTTTGCCTCGTCTTGACAGTAGTCCACCTTTGTATGAAAGTTGGTGTTTTCCAAATGCAGTAAGGTACTTCTGAGCCGCCAGCTTTGAGGATTTATTTGCTTAACATGATTTGACCTTGCTACAGTGGGGTCTGTTAATCTGGTAAACGCATATTCATGGTGGAGGTGTTAGCGGCACAAGTTGATGGAAGCAAATGAAGGCATCATTGGATCTATAGTTCACAGATGGATATGTGCACTATTATCACTTTTTATGCATTTATAATTTATTGAGTTTATATTATTGTCATTATGAGGATATAATAGGGCAAAGGAATTCTATTTATTTTGTACCAAGGTTTAAGGTATTTGTGAATGCAGCTGTTGTTTTTGTGGTCAGGGATTTGTGTGATACAAAGTATAGAACTTTAGCACCTAGCTCAATTTTCTAAGTTCTTTTAACATCAACTTCAAACTCTGTTGGAGAGCCAATGAGTACGTTCACCTTAATCTCTGTTGGAGAGCCAATGCGTACGTCCACCTCAAACTCTGTTGGAGAACCAATGAGTACGTCCACCTCAAACTCTGTTGGAGAGCCACTGAGTACGTCCACCTCAATCTCTATTAGAGAGCCAATGCGTACATCCACCTCAGTCTCTATTTGAGAGCCAATGAGTACGTTCACTTCAAACTCTGTTGGAGAGCCAATGCGTACGTCTACCTCAAACTCTGTTAGAGAGCTACTGAGTACATCCACCTCAGACACTGTTGAGTGTCAAAGAACTCATTATTTTGCATTTTCTGCATTATATCAAACCATAATGAGGACAGTATTCATAAGAATATTATTGTCCTGTATTATGATTATTTTAAAGCGGGAGTTCACCCGAAAAAAATTTTTAACATTAGATTGATGCTCATTTTGTCAAGGGGAATCGGGTAGTTTTTTTAAAATCGAAGAAGCACTTACAGTTTTAGAGAGCGATCTTCTCCGCCGCTTCCGGGTATGGTCTTCGGGACTGGGCGTTCCTATTTGATTGACAGGCTTCCGACAGGCTTCCAACGGTCGCATACATCGCGTCACGAGTAGCCGAAAGAAGCCGAACGTCGGGGCGACTCTATACAGCGCCTGCGCACCGATGTTCGGCTACTTTCGGAAAATCGTGACGCGATGTATGCGACCGTCGGGAGCCTGTCGGAAGCCTGTCAATCAAATAGGAATGCCCAGTCCCGCAGCCCATACCCGGAAGCGGCGGAGAAGATCGCTCTCTAAAATGGTAAGTACTGCTTCGATTTAAAAAAAAACTACCCGATTCCCCTTGACAAAATGAGCATCAATCTAAGGTTAAAAATTAACTTTTCGGGTGAACCTCCACTTTAAGTACTTTAATTTAGTCTTTATTAAACATTTTCTAAAATACATGTTTGGGAGGTTGTGAACAACCTGAAAATTACATAATGCAGGGGTTGATAAGCTGGGGGGTTTGGGGACTCCAGGTCTATATGGTAGAAATTCATGAAGAATTTGGTATATAAAGAAGAAATACCTAGCTGCAGTCTGCATCCAGTGTAGCACAAATGTGATAAACTGCATCATTTAATAAGCTTAATGAGTTGTATACAGATGACAGATGTATTTTAATTACCCCTAACATGATTGTAATGTGTATGAACATTCATTTACAAGATAGATATATTGGAAATGTGTTTTGTTTTTTTCTTCTGAGATTCAGGTTATGAATCACCAGGAGCCACTAAGTGCTAAAGTTCTATGAGCAATAACTTGCCATAAAGAAAAGTACTTGCAGCACACCATGTTGTCCTATTATCTGACAAAGCAGAATTACAGGCCTCTGGAGAGATAGACAGTATAAAAGCACATACCTAAGAGACAAAAATGAAAATAATGTATCCATAGGAATCAATGTGGAGGATGAGAAGAATAGAGCACTCTGAGAAGACATGAAAACAGCACATACCCGGCCTGGTACATAAAGACCAGGTAGAATTTGTGCAGATGCGTGAAGCCCTGGACAATACGATTCAGACTCTGAATTTAGTCCATTTGGTGGCCTCATCCCGAACCCCATGTGTCTTTCTAGGGACAGATGCAGAAAAAGCTTTTGATCGCATAAATTGCAATTTATGTTCCTGGTATTGAGACACATGGGGTTCGGTAATAAGATGTTACAATGGATTTTGAGTGATTATACCCACCCGACTGCCCAGGTCAAAGTGAATGGAGTACTTGTTGTAATATTAATATAGATGGGTAGGTATTTAAAATATTATGTTTTATATATATATATATATATATATATATATATATATATATATATATATATATATATATATATATATATATATATATATTGTATGAGTCCAGCATATACAGGCCAGATTTCAAGGTTACACATCAAAAGGTGTTTGCCGACCAAATCTTGTGGCCAAACGACACATATCAAAAAGGTACAGAGGACCGTTTGATGTGTTAATCTTATCTAAGATGACCTAGGTGTGTGAGAAGGCCTGGTAAGGAAGGAAGTATTTATTGATGGTAATTAGACTTGAGGGAAGTTTTCATTCAATGAAACAGTTGATTGACCTGAAGGAACCCCTCCCTTTTGAGTGTGAGACCATAATTTGAGACACTCAAGCTGGTATTCAGGTAGTGTAGTCTTGTCACTATGATGAATATTGCACAGGTCTAGGAAAAGATGGGATTCTGAAATACTCTGTTGGATCTTTGTATCGTCTGTGGACTTTGGACTTTGTATGTTATTGGAAGTTAATTAAATTTGCGTTCTCTGGAGAGCCTGGTGTGAGTTGCTGCGAAACAACTTAATTTATGGTCATACTAACATCTAAAATATTAATTATCTGACCGGACTACTGGGCACTATACATACACCATACTAGATCACTACATTTATTGGACAAATTAGATCACTACAGTACTGTCCCCTTTTTTTAAGTTATCGAATGGGACAAGACAGGGGTGTCCGTTATCCCCACCTTTATTTGCTTTGTCGGTGGAGCCCCTATTGAGTAGGATCCGATTGAATCCAGATATTAGGGGGGTGTCTGTTGGAGGTACAGAATATAAGATTTCAGCATACGCGGACGATATGATGTATAATCTGACCAACCCAATGGTATCCCTCCCTAATCTGCTTCAAGAATTGGAGACATATGGGAAGTTAGCAAATTTTAAGATTAATTACCTAAAGTCTGAAGCGATGGGAGTGGCAATTCCCAAGGGAGAACTGAAAACTTTGAAATCTAACTATAAATTTAAATGGACAGACACAGCTTTGACGTACTTGGGGACCTCCATCCCGGCAGGTCGAACACAAGTATATAAGCTTAATTTTTTACCATTGTTAGCCAGGGTGTGGATCCTCCTGGATGGATGGCAGAAGGGGTTCCATTCCTGGTTAGGGAGGTGTAACATTATTAAAATGAATATCTTACCGAAATGTCTGTACCTTTTTCAGACACTCCCCATCGCTATACCTAAAACATTTTTTAAACAGGCACAATCTTTGTAGCAGATTCATATGGGCAAATAAACATCCAAGAGTTAAGGGATGCACATTGTCATTATCTAAATGAGACGGAGGTATGTCAGCCCCAGACATTTATAGATACTATCAGGCGGCTTTATTGGGCCGTCTGATCGACTGGAGTAGACATAGTGAAGAGAAAATATGGCCAGGGCTGGAGCAGGCTCAGTGTGGTAGTATGCTCCAGCGAGCAGTATGGTGTTATAGGGAGCTCCCGAAAGATATGAAGAGGCACCTGTTAATAGGCCCTACTCTTCAGATGGGATATGGTTTATTTGCGAAGGGAAAATTATTAACATTAGATTCACCTCTTTTCCCCATATTGGGGAACCCACAGTTTATACCAGGATTAATGAAGGGACGTTTTAGTAAACTGGTAGAACAGGGGCTGTTTCAAGCCTCTCATTTTGTGAAGGCGGGAGTATGGCCTATGATTCAGGAGATGATAACAGGAGGCACACCCTATCACTTGGATTTTTGGAGGGCAATGCAACTGAGGCATTTGTTTAATACGTTGAATTTACCGAGCAGATATGAGCGAAAGTTAACAAAGTTTGAGGAGTATTGTAACGGGAGCGGAATGCTTCAACACACTGTCCAAAATTAGCGAATTGTTGAATACCCCCGCCAAGGATTTTCGATTACCTTCCTTTAACAGATGGGAGGTGGAGCTGGGCAGGACCTTTACAGAGGAGCAAAAGAATAAGATACTACGAAATGTATTTGAGTCCTCAGTCTGTGTAAGGATGCAAGAGATGAATTTTAAAATTTTATCTCAGTGGTACAGTTTTAAATAGATGTTATTCAGATATACCAGATAGATGTTGGCGGTGTTGGAGAAAAGGAGGGACATTAATACACATATTCTGGACATGTCCCAAAATACAAGGCTTCTGGAAGGAGGTGCGGGAAATAGCACAAAATTTTAGCGAGGAGGAGTTACCAGGGGAGTGGACATTTTACCTGTTAGGCCTCGTACACACGGACGGACTGTCCGATGAAAACGGTCCGCCAGACCGTTTTCATCAGACATGTCCGCTGCCGGATTTTGGTCTGATGGTTGAACACACCATCAAACCAAAATCCCCAGGACGATGACGTTTGCGACCCTGGAAGGTCAATGCTTCCACGCATGCGTCGAATCACTTTGACGCATGCAAGGGCTTTCGGCCGAGCGGACATGTCCGGTAAGTCGTACAGACGACCGAACATGTCCGATGGACAGGCTTCCAGCGGACATGTTTCTTAGCATGCTAAGAAACATTTGTCGGCTGGAAACCTGTCCGATCCGCCGGAAAATTGTCCGGTCGGACGTACAGACGACCGAACATGTCCGCTGAAACTGGTCTGCGGACCATTTTCAGCAGACATGTTCGATCGTGTGTACGAGGCCTTACAGGAATTGGATATCTCGGTCAGACGGTATAAAAAGTCTGTAGTCAGTCATCTCTTGAATGCAGCAAGAGCCTGCATCCCAGTTATGTGGAAGCAGACCCAGCCTCTGTCAGTAGGGATGTGGCTTAAATAAGTAGAACATCTGAATAGGATAGAGGATTTGGTCTGGATCTCTCGGCAGAAACGGGGGGTCTATATGGAGACATGGGCAGAATGGAATCGTTTTAAATATTCAGAGGAGGGGAAAACTCTCATAGAAGTAAACTGAATAGAGGAGGAAGTGGAACCTGGGGGTGCGGAGGAGAGGGAGCGGTTGCCTGGGGGTTTCCCTTTTTTTGGGGGGGGGGGAAGGGGGGATAAGGGGTAAAAAGGCTAACTGAAACAGAATGAGATAGATTAAGAGAGGGGTAGAAATCCCCCCCCCCCCCCGGCTCGAGGACAAGAGGAGTCCTTGAGGGGAGGGGGACTAGATATCTAAATGTTTAAATGTGTGTATTGGGTAATCTTAAGGATTAGGAATTTGAGTAATATAAACAGGAATGGGCCAAGGACAGTCAATAATATGAAGAATTAAGAGACTGCAGAGGGTAGGGGACGATATATGATGAAAGGAAGGTATAAACTGAACCTCTGATGTTGTCATTGGTATACACCTGTAATGTTTGTTCATCTTTTTCTGTTCTCTGTTTGTTTTAAAATCAAATAAAATAAAAAAATAAAAAAAAAGGTTGAAATGTAAGACATACATACTATTTTTCTTTATGTTGTTCATCCATTTGTCTAGATCTTCCATCTCGATTTCCATTACTGATGGGGTATCTTCTTCAAAGATAGGGCTGGGACATGGAAATAAATAAAAAATGTGTTGATTCTGAATAATTCATAGAAATCCACACAGGTCTTGAAATGATTTAGTTGTATGTCTTATCAACTGTAGATACTGCCTCAAGCAGAGGAAAAGATGCTCATACGAGGAACTACAAGAGAAGAACCTTTAGCTGTACATGTGAAGATATATAAAGAGATGACCTTTTTTTTTTCCTGAATTTACAAAATCCATGTGGTATTGTAATGAAATACAGATTGACATGTCAAGGGACGCAGCTATTATTTAGTGAGCAAATCACATGAGCACCCCATAGGCTATGGACCATAATTCTGGCTTAACTTCTCACTCGCAAAGAAAGGATTTGGAGAGTTGGAGAGACAATTCCGGCTTGGATGATTATTATTACATCTAATTTTTATGTCCTAATGTTAGCTATGTAGATTATGTTATGTTTCTGCTTCTTAAAAAATAACCGAAAGCAAGTACAAAATGGAGTATATTGCAGTTTACCGATCCTTATATTCGGTGCATTAGTTTTCTTTCTTAGGATAAGAAAATTTTCAGCAAGTATAGAAAATGCCTGTTGATCTTGCCTGAATTTCAATGTGCTTGGAACTTCCTGTGCAATGAACTGTTTATCTTAAAGGGGTTGTAAAGGTTTGTTTATTATTTTTTAAATAGGTTCCTTTAACCACTTGAGGACCACCGCACGACGATATACGTCAACAAAATGGCACGGCTGGGCAAAGGGGCGTACATATACATCCCCTTTAAGAGCCCAGCCGTGGGGCACGCTCGCGACCCGGTCCTCTCCTCCGTGACCGTCCCCGCGAGAACAGCGGACCCGATTGCCGCCGGTGTCCCGCGATCGGGTCACAGAGAGGAAGAACGGGGAGAGGTAAGTGTAAACAAACCTCTCCCCGTGCTTCCTTTTTTTTATAGGTAAATTTTATTTATTTTCAGTACACAATATACAACAAAAAACAAACACATACATGGAGCGAACATCGCCCATTTCATTACAAACAACTGTTAGCTGGTAAACATTTGAGATATGCATAGCAACCAAAAAATTCTATGTCAATTTGCCCAATAAGGACCAAGGGGCAGATTTCAAGGAGCAGGTGGTACGGTGCTCTCAGAGATAACCCAAGGGCCCCAAACCTTTAAGATTTTTTTCGGGCACCCTCTAGCCTCATATGTCAGCTTGTATAGCGGTATAGCATGGTTAATGGTAGTAAGCCAAAAGGCTATGGTGGGTGAGGATTGAGACTTCCAATGGAAGGTTATCGATTTCTTAGCATAGAACAATACTATCCGCAAAAAGGTTTGCATATTCTTAGATATACTATCATCATCATTATAGCCCAGTAAACACCTCAGGTGATTACATATATTGGGTAACTGTGTTAGGGAGCTAATGAAGGCTGTGACCTTTGACCAGAACTTTCTAATCAGAGCACAGTCCTACATCAAGTGAAAAAATGTGCCATCAGCCATGCCGCATCGGGAGCATAATGCAGAGGGTAATCTATTTAGTTTGAACAGTAAGCATGGTGTAAAGTAGGATCTGTATAGCAATTTAGTCTGTATCACCTTGTCACAGGAAGAAATGACAGAGGGGATCTGAAGGGGAAGAACATCCTGCCAGATGTCCTCCGTCAGCTCAGGGATGTCAGCTCTCCAGCTATTGGCCACACTGCTAAGCCTATGAGTTGTGGAGTGTAGAAGGGACCCATAGTATGTGGAAACTAGTTTGGTGTGAGAGGAGTCAGTCAGTAATTGTCCCAGCGGTGAGAGTTGAACAACTATACTTTGGAGGCCGAACTGCGTTGCTGCAGTATGGCGTATCTGCAGATAAAGGAAGTAGGCTGTGCGGGCTAGATTATAGTCTCGACGAAATTCCTCAAAAGGACGAAACATGCTGTCCGAGAACACATGCATAATGATTTTCACCCCCCCCCCGTTTTGACCAATATCCCCCATCAGATCTGCGGAAGAATTCTGGTAGATTCGGATTCCCCCATAGTGGGGTGTTTGGCGAGTACATATTACTGTCAGTGGAGGACTGTAGTTTAGTGAGTCTAAAAATCCGTAGAGTCTCCCTGTGCTTCCTAGTGTGGCTGTCACTGATCGTATGTTCCCTGTGTTAGCGCACAGCCATGCCCCCCCCCCCACAGTAAGAACACTCCCTTTAGGGCACACTTAACCCCTACAGCGCCCCCTCCTGGTTAACCCCTTCACTGCCAGTGTCATTTTCACAGTAATCAGTGCATTTTTATAGCACTTTTCGCTGTGAAAATTACAATGGTCCCAAAATAGTGTCAAAAGTGTCCGATGTGTCCGCCATAATGTTGCAGTCACGGAAAAAATCACTGAGCGCCACCATTACTAGTAAAAAAAAAAATTATTAATAGAAATGCTATAAAACAATACCCTATTTTGTGACTTTTGCGCAAAGTAATCAATAAACGCTTATTGCGATTTTTTTAACCAAAAATATGTAGAAGAATACGTATCGGCCTAAACTGAGGAAAAAAAAGTTTTTATATATTTTTGGGGGATATTTATTATAGCAAAAAGTAAAAAATATTATTTTTTTTTTCAAAATTGTTACTCTTTTTTTGTTTATAGCGCAAAAAATAAAAACCGCAGAGGTGATCAAATACCATCAAAAGAAAGCTCTATTTTTGGAAAAAAGGACGCCAATTTTGTTTGGGAGCCACGTCACACGACCACGCAATTGTCAGTTAAAGCGACGCAGTGCCGAATCGCAAAAAGGGGCCAGGTCCTTTACCTGCATAATGGTCCGGGTCTTAAGTGGTTAAGCTAGTGCATTGTTGGTTTACTTACCTGTTCCTTCGATTTAAATGTTTTTTTTCTTTGTCTGAATTTCTCACTTCCTGTAAGCTTGTCAATATCATCCGAGCTGTTCTGGCTGAGGGTTATTCAGCGTGCTCGCCAGGGCTCAAGTCCTGCGGGAACGCGTGGGAACGGAGTTCCTGCACCTTTTTCACAGCAGGAACTCGGTTCCCTTTGCAGGACTAGAGCAGCCAAGCCGCCCGTGCCAATCCTTCACTAAGCGGCGATGCCCAGCTTGAGTCACTGTCAGGGGCAGGCAAACCTTAGTAATCCTTTATGTTATCGCGGGATTTAGAAAAAACATGCGTTTAGTAATTATGCATATGAGCGTATCATTTATTTTTTTTGGTGGGGGAGTGGATCTTGGGTGGGAGTTCCCTCACTTTTTTCCCCAGGACTTGACCCCTGGTGCTCGCCCCCTCTCTTGGGACTACACCCCTGCTGGGAGATGCTGTGAAAGTTAACAGCGTCTCCCGGCAGGGATGTAGTCCCAAGGGAGGGGGCGAGCACACTGACTAACCCCCAGCCAGAACGGCTCAGATGATGGGGGCAAGCTTACTGAGGAGGAACAGGAAGTGAGAGATTCAGACAAAGAAAAAAAACATTTAGAAGGGAAATTGAAGGAAAAGGTAAGTAAACGAACAATACACTAGCTTAAAGGAACCTATTTAGAAAATAAAAAACTAACCTTTAACAACCACTTTAAGCAATATTATCAATTTCCCCACTTATTTTTTTGTGATCCACAAAAAGCCTACTCCCTATATAATACAAATAAGTAGAGAAGAAGGTGTTCCATAGTCCTAACACTAATTGTCTTAGGCTAACAAAGCTGCTCCACAATAGAAACAGTACAGCAGTACAGTGATTGTTATCACCATGGCACAGGAAGGGGGCTACCGGCAAGAGCATCAGGTGACGATAAAGAAAAAGGTCTAAGGATTGCTAATCTGTAATATATTTTTGTTATTGGATTTATATACACTGTATTACCAAAAGTATTGGGACGTCTGCCTGTATACACACGTGTAATTTAATGGCATCCCAGTCTTAGTCCGTAAGGTTCAATATTTGGTTGACCCATCCTTTGTAGCTATAACAGCATCAACTCTTCTGGGAAGGCTATCCACAAGGTTTAGCAGTGTTTCTATGGGAATGTTTGACCATTCTTCCAAAGACACATTCTCTGCTCTAATTCATCCCAAAGGTGTTCTATCAGGTTGAGGTCAGTCAAGTTCCTGCACCCCAAACACGCTCATCCATGTCTTTATGGACCTTGTTTGTGCACAGGTGCTCTGTCATGTTGGAACAGGAAGTGGCCATCCCCAAACTGTTCCCACAAAGTTGGGAGCATGAGTCCAAAATGTCTCGGTATGTTGACGCCTTAAGAGTTCCCTTCACTGGAACTAAGTGACCAAACCTAACCCCTGAAAAACAACCCCACACTATAACCCCCCCTCCATCAAATGATTTGGACCAGCGCACAAAGCAAGGTCCATAAAGATGTGCATGAGTGAGTTTGGGGTGGAGAAACTTTACTGGCCTGCACAGAGTTCTGACCTCAACTCGACAGAACACCTTTGGGATGAATTAGTGAATGGAGACTGTGAGTCAGGCCTTCTAGTCCACATCAGTGCCTGACCTCACAAATGAGCTTCTGGAAGAATGGTCAAACATTCCCATAGACACACTACTAAACCTTGTGGACAGCCTTCCCAGAAGAGTTGAAGCTTTTATAGCTGCAAAGGGTGGGCCAACTCAATATTCAACCCCATGGACGAAGACTGGGAAGTCATTAAAGTTCATGTATGGGTAAAGGCAAGCATCCCAATACTTTTGGTAATATAGTGTACAAATATCCACACAGTTTCAACAAAACTTTCCATATTCTGTGTAATATATTTATAGCCTAAGACAGTGATGGTGAACCTTGGTACCCCAGATGTTTTGGAACTATATTTCCCATGATGCTCATGTGCTCTGCGGTGTAGATGAGCATCATGGGAAATTAAGTTCCAAAACACCTGGGGTGCCAAGGTTCGCAATCAATGGCCTAAGATCTTAAGTGCCATCTAGTGGCAAAAATACCACATTATGAGGTATTTTTAAAACTTACATATTACACCAAATATGGCAAGTTTTGTTGGCGCTGAACGATTGTTTGTCGCATTTTGTTAATTGTTTAATGCTGTCACAATTATCTGTCAGAGGATTGTTTTATAGAATGTTGCATTTCTGTATTTACAAAATTTACTGCACTGAAGAAACTGTAAAGACATTTTATTCAATGGTCATCCAGGGCATGATTTCAAGCCAATGTTTATTGTGCATGTATTTTGCCTTCCCTGGTTTCTCCTTTCCCCCCTCATCAACATACTTTGTTTTTATTATATCTTTTTTTTATATGATGTTGTCACCAGATCCCTGTGCTTCTCTATGTAATGCAGGCAGATCATGGGAGGGTCTAGCTAGCTCCCTGGAAACACTACAGCACCCTGTTTCAGGATGCTGGCTCTTCGGAAGAGTTTTGCAGATATCATAAGGCCTTAATGGGTGAATGCCAGTGTGGAGGAGTAGGTGATCCTAGGCAGGCTGTTCTTGCATTTTGATTTCCCTAGGTTGAGCCTCCATGATTGAAAAAACTGAAATATAATAAATGAAAGGGGCGGGCCTGGGAGAATAAGGCCCCATTTCTTATATGACATATGATGGCAGGTGTTTGGCATATGTGCAATTTATTGTTCTATACACATAAGGCATCCCATTAGTTTCAATGGGCTGCCCTATGCATAACCAACACAACAAAGTAGCTCATGCACTTCTTTTAGCTTGAAGCTTTGTGCATTTTTTAGCAGCACATTTTGCTGTGTTTGTAAGGAAAAAAGACATGTGTCTGCTTGCGCCGTTTGGGGTGCAATTAACAACGAATAGCATTACAGACATGTAAATTTGCTACTTTGGCACATTTGTTACACATTGGGTAGCATGGAAAGATGCACAGGTGCAAATAAGGCCTAAAATAACTGATCAGACAAAAATGTCTGTTCACGCTCCACTAGGTGTGAACGGGGCCTAGAGAAAAGTAGGAGGGAATCCCTAATGCGGCACATCCACTTTGTGTGATGCTGATAGAGACCAGGGCTCAAGTCCTGTGGGAACGCGTGGGAACGGAGTTCCTGCACTTTTTTCACAGCAGGAACGCCGTTCCCTTTGCAGGACTAGAGCAGCCGAGCCGCCCGAGCCAATCCTTCACTAAGCGGCGATGCCCAGCTCAAGTCACTGTCAGGGGCAGGCGAACCTTAGTAATCCTTTGTTACTGGCCGCTTCCTGTATATGGATTCATCATGTAGTGTGCGGGTATTCCGTCACTTCCTCGATGCCGCAATGGCTCCTGGGAGCTTTTGTCATTGTTCCCAGGAGACATTGCGGAGGTCTGCCACGAGTTATCGCGGGATTTAGAAAGAACTTGCTTCTTTCTAATTATGCATATGAGCGTATCATTTTATTTTTTTGGTGGGGGAGTGGATCTTGGGTAGGAGTTCCCACACTTTTTTCCCCAGGACTTGACCCCCGATAGAGACAGGGCTGGACTGGGACAGAAATTTGGCCCTGGACTTCATCCAGACTGGTCCACATTGACAGGTCTCTCCCATGGCAGCCGGGCAACTCCCACACCCCCTTCCCCAGCCACCCAAGCCCCCTCTCCCTCTTCACTAGCCACTAGCCGTTCTACTTTTATTAGAGTAGAACGGCTGGTACTGGTCCTCTTATAGGCAGTACCAGTGGGGAAGCTAGACATTATTTAACCCGGGGCAAACAATCAGTTCCGTGCCCCCCTTATGGGACAAGATTAGGCAGAAGTGAGAAACTCCCAGGCCATAGCTGTTGAGTCAGCTGTCTGTCCCGTCCCCCCTCTGCTCCTCTGTCGTCCCCCTGCTCCTCTGGTCCTCCCCCTGCTTCTCTGTTCCCCCCAGGTGAACGCTGCGGGGAGGGAGAGGAGGTGAGCGCTGTAGGAAGGGAGAGACAGAGGAGCAGAGGGGGGTGGCATTCCGCTGTCACTGAAGCCGGCCCACTGAGCCATCGGCCCACTGAGCTGTCGGCCCACCGGGAAACTCCCTGTAGTCCCAATGGCCAGTCCATCCCTGGATAGAGACAACCTCTGCCTGGCATCCCGCCAGGCCACGTCACCAATGCATTTCACTTTGCCTCCCTGCCCGCTCCAGAGCTTAGTCATGGGGATGGAGATCCTATGTGTGTGAGGCAGTATAAAAGCATCATTGGCAGTCACTAATAAGGGCTGGCAGGTGCATGTAATTGATCATCCTGGGCTGTGAAGTGGGGATGATGGAATTGAATGTGGAAAAAAGTAAAAAAAAGCAAAAGGAATAAGGATGTGCGGGGAGTGAAAAAATGTAAAGTGAAAATCAATATAAGGCTGGAAAGTTGTAAAAATAAACAATGTGAATGAGCGATAATGATGAATGGTGCAAAATATACAAAAACCTGGGAGGATTAAAACCGTAGTGAGAATGGGGGTAAAAATATAAATATATAAACTTAAAATAAAATATAAAAAATAAAAGTGAATGTTTAGAATAAAAAATGTAGAAAACAGATATAGATATAAATGTGAAAGATATAATAAAAGATACATTTAAAAATAAGAATGTAAAGAGAAACAATAGAAGAAATGAAGGTGTATAAAGAAAGCCATAGCAGCATTTATATAAAAAAATTAATAACACTACATTTAAAATGCATGATACAGGAAGTACCCCCCCAGGAAAAAACATAAAAAACACATAAAACGTAAAAGCATGAAACACACATGAAATGTCCACTTGTCGTGTGGAGCAGCCCAGTGTTGGTAAAACAATCATTTGTATATAAGGTAAACGCCATAAACAAAGTACAACAGAAGGGAGAGGCTATGCTGAGCATGACTGGAACCTGACACAAAACCTCTGGGCAAAGGAACAATTCCTGTTCTGTCTTGTAAAATACAAAAGGGTGGAGGACATAACACACAGGGAGTGCATTTACAGAGAGCCAATCCTTCCAACATATAACACACAAATCTTATTCACCTTTTAATATCTTCTTTTGGTGGGTCATCTGGAAATAGAAAAACATTTTTTTTTAGAAAAGATAACATTCAAAAAATCTGAAACATAGAATAGTGATGGCAGAAATAGAACCAAGAAATAGAAATAGAACCAAGCGGAGCATCGAGGCTGTCCCATTATTTCTTTTTCATTTCTTGTTTTACCTTTTTGTCTGAGTATAGATCTATATATGTCCAAAGCATGTTTTTATTCATTTATTGTTGACTGACTCACTGCCTCTGCTGGAAGTCTACTAAAAGCATCAAATGCTCTTTTGGTAAAATAATTCTGCACTTTTCCATATTATTATCCATATTTAATCACTTCCCGACTGCACTATAGCTGAAAGATGACTACAGCACAGTCCTCCCAGAACCCTGCCTCCCATGGGCCCCCTGGGGTGCGCTCCATGACCGATGTGTGCTTTGGACACAGCTGATCACAGTAAAGGGCCAATCACAGCAGCCCTTTACCATGTGATGAGCTGTGTCCAATCACAGCTGATCACATGTAAACAGACTTGCCGTCATCAGTGCCCTGATTATCTGTGCAGTTTCATCAGTGCCTATCTGTGCCACCTCATCAGTGTTCCCTCAGTGTTCCCTCATCATCACACACATCACACATCGATGAAGAAGAAAAATGACTTATTTGCAAAATTACAGAAAAAAATGAAACTAAGAAAAATGTTCTCTTTGTTTTCAAAATGTTCAGTCTTTTTTTATTTGTTTAGCAAAAAATAAAAATCCCCAGTGGTGATTAAATTCCACCAAAAGAAATCTCTATCTATCTAAAAAGAATTAATACAAATTTCATATGGGTACAGTGTTGCATGACCGTGCAATTGTCATTCAAAGAAAAGCTGAAAAGAGGCCTGGGTAGGAAGGGGGTGAAAGTGCCCATTATTGAAGTGGTTAAAATCAGAAGTCCAATCAAACAGAGCTTCTCAAGCACTGCTCTATACATACAAATGGCCGCTGCTGACACCGAATTACATCCTGAACCCCACATGTCTGCAGCTTTATGTTGCCATTAGTTCTACAATACATGCAAACTAGACAAATCAGGGCTCGTTTACACTTGCCGTTATAACCACTGCAAAGTCAATTTTTTACCATCTCTGTTGCATTGGGGAGATTTCTCTTCATTGCCCGTCCCAGAGTCAAAACTCGAAGTGAGAGAAAAACCCTCTAAAGTGATGGAATCCTTTGTTGTCATCAGGGTCATAAGACTAGTGTGCCCATTGGAAGGTATCCCCACTATTCCTGTTTTGGGGACAATCCATAATTTAATTTTTTTAATTTCACTTTTAGTATTAAAGTTAAACTAATACTTGTGTGGGACCTTCCTTTTAGCACCCTGGTCTCGGTTCGAGACAGACTGGTGCAATTTAAAATTGTCCACAGGGCATATTTCACCCCACACAGACTTCATAAGATGAACCCGGTGCATTCCCCGGAGTGCTGGAGATGCAGCGCCTCTCCCGGCGACTTCTCCCACATTTTCTGGAAATGCCCTGCAGTGAAACAGTATTGGGAAGAGGTGCTAGAATTGACTAATAAAGTGGCGGCAACTCAGCTGCCCCTGGCAATGGAGGTCTGTCTCTTGGGTATCATTGAAAACATTGTCTCATCATCCGCCAAGCGTACATTGATCAGCCTGCTCCTTTTTTATGCACGTAAGAATATTGCTATGCACTGGAAGAAACCCACGCCCCCCTCCCTGGTGCAGTGGAGACGTCTGGTTAACGCCAGCCTCCCCCTGTACAAAGACACATATTTTAATCGAGGCTGCCCGCAGAAGTATGACAAAGTCTGGCGAGCTTGGTTGGCGGAGTCCGAAACTGCTGGCTAAACGTTTCATGCAAACCTTATTTCTCTCATTTAGCCTGAGTCCTACTGTTGGTGTATGTCAAACTATTGTGTCGGCACGCGGAGATTGTGTCATGTCAGTGACTGGGTGCGCCCCCCTGCTCCCCAGCAGTCCTTACATTTGTTATTGAAGCACACTGTAACAATGAATCGTAACGCATATTCTCTTTTACACTGTATGCACATTTGAGCTGTGTAACTCTCTGTCCTATCTGTTTTATTTTCTTTCTGTACTGTCTGAAAACTTTAATAAAAACAATTTGAAAAAAAAAAAAATAAGTTAAACTAATACTTACTTCCAGTGTGCAGTTCGTTTTGCACAGAGTGTCCCCGATCCTCCTGTTCTGGGGTCCCACAAGTGGCTCTCACGGGTCCTCCCCGCAATAGCTAACCCCCTCTGGGAAGCTCTCTCCCGAGGGGGTTACCTTGTAGGCGCGCTCCCGTGTAAAAAACTCCTTGTCCATAGACGCCGAGTGTAGGACTCGGTCCCCCCCTCTGGCAACCGCATCACTGGATTTGATTGACAGCAGCGGGTGCCAATGGCTGCGTTGCTATCAATCTATTTTAATCAACGCTGAGACTCAGTGGAGAAGAGGACGCTGGGGATGCGCACAGCAGGTGAACGGGCTCAGGTAAGTAAAACGGGGGGGGGCCATGTTTGCCAGGTGTTTTTTCACCTTAATGCATAGGATGCATTAAAGGGGTTGTAAAGGTAAAAAAAAAAAACAACTAAATAGCTTCCTTTACCTTAGTGCAGTCCCCCTTCACTTACCTCATCCTTTGATTTTGCTTTTAAATGTCCTTATTTCTTCTGAGAAATCCTCACTTCCTGTTCTTCTGTCTGTAACTCCACACAATAATGCAAGGCTTTCTCCCTGGTGTGGAGAAAGCCTCTTGAGGGGGCGAGCAGGAGTGTCAGGATGCCCACTAACACACAGCTCCTTTCTCTGCAAAGTAGAGAGTGTCCTGACCCTCCTGCTCGCCCCCTCCCCCTCAAGAGGCTTTCTCCACACCAGGGAGAAAGCCTCGCATTACGGTGTGTAGTTACAGACAGAAGAACAGGAAGTGAGGATTTCTCAGAAGAAATAAGGACATTTAAAAGCAAAATGGAAGGATGAGGTAAGTGAAGGAGGACTGCACTAAGGTAGAGGAAGCTATTTAGGTAAAAAAAAAAATTACATTTACAATCCCTTTAAGGTGAAAAAACACAAACCTTTACAACCCCTTTAATGGTAAACAGGACAAATGGAGAGGGTGATTCTCTGTAACGGGAGAGTGCAAAGTGGCTGATAAAGGGAAAGTGTGGAACGAGCAGGGCCCTCTGATTCTTCCTGTATTAAATTGTATTGTAATTGTACTGTCTGCCCTCAGGCACAGGAAGAACATGCAAACCCCAGGCAGGCAGTGTCGTGGGTTGGGATTCGAACCAGTGAACCTTTTTACTGCTAGGCAAAAGTGCTAACCACTACACCACTGTGCTGCCCATTAGGGTGTTTTAGGGCTGATCTGAGTTCTGAGAACACAATCAAATCAACCTGAGGTCGGAAATGTATTAGGGCTAATCTGAGGTCTGAGCACAATCGAACCAACCTGAGGTCAAAAATTTAGCTGACTTTTAGCATAAAAATTATTTTTAAGGTAGGGTCAGGTGATCAAATAAAGATGAGTACTACATTTTAAATTAGACCTATGCTCAGATCTAAAGACAGCAATTCATGCAAGTATGTTTGGGAAAAAAGAAGCATTAAAAAAGGAGTTGATTGGTTGGAGGCCTCTTGCACTCTGACAGAAAAAATACAGCATTTGTTACCATGTAGCATTTTATTTATTTTTTGAACACAGGTACATTGTTGTCTATGGGAAAATGCACACAGCTTTTCAAAGATCTGTAATGTAGCAATGCAATCAGAGCTGTAAAATCAAATAAAATTAAAATCTTATATTTGAGTGCAGTGCAGTGATTTACGCGTCAAGTCTGAATCAGCGCTTAGAGGACAAAGAAAGCAATTAGCACCAAAGAATATTTTGCCCAATTCCCCTCAGTGTATGTAAAGAAATATGGGTGTGGAGCTAAACTAAATTTAAAAAATTATTTACCATTCTTCAGTGCAAAAAAAAATTAAAAATACCGAACAAAATTCACAAAAAAAACATAAATGTGAAAAAATATTGCACAAATATGAGACCAATCAATAGTCCATATATCATTTAGGGTGACCACATTTCCAAACTACCATTACCTTTCCAAAAATCAGCTTGTGCTGTAATGAATTACAGCACAGTGATTGGACACAAGGCGGGATTTATGATTTCTCCAATCACAAGCAGGGGGCGGGATTGTGCTCCTCCAGGCAATCCCAGCCACGGAAAATACTGTCAGTGAGTAAAGCGGTGATGTGGCATCCTTTTTTGGGGGCATCACATTGGCCCTTGGGGGAGGCTGTGTCAGTTTCATTCTGGGACACTGTATTGTCCTGGAATGAATGTGCCCGGGACAGACCTGCAAAATGCGGGACTGTCCCTGGAAATCCACTGTGCCAAAATCATGGCCAGCACTCTGCAGAACATGTGGCTGCCAAAAGTTATAAGCACTCTATGTAATCACCCAGATGACAACAGCTGTCTCATGAAAGCGGTCCCTGTAAACTGATCCACTGACCAGATCTTCACAGTCCAAGGTGCATGAATATAGAGTGTGGCTGTATAAGATAGATGCTTACCAAACAGAGCCAGATATAACCTCCATGGTGTAGTATTTATGTAATATCTCCACATGCAGTATAAAACATAGGTTAAAAAAAACAAACAAAAAGTCGTCAGTAATCCATGTGGTGGCATGACGTCAGCACTCTAAAATCCACAAAGAGTAAGTTACGGCGGCGTAGTGTATCTCTCGGCGCGCAAATTCAAATCGGCGGGTAGGGGGCGTGATTCATTTAAATGAAGCGCATCCCCGCACCGAATGAACTGCGCATGCTCCGTTTCGAAATTTCCCGCCGTGCATTGCGCGAAATGACGTCATTTTTTTAACTTAGACGTGGACGTGTTTTGCGCTCTTGCGCTTTCTCAGGGGTAAAAAAAACAAAACATCCATGTACAAGAGGCCTAATTATATTGTGCTTCCAAAAAACATGCTGATAGGAAGAGAGAGCACAGTGGCAGATGACTTCTCAAGTCTGCTGATTCTCTTTCACTGTCCAGTCATAGCCCGGGAAAGAAAAAATTCCTAGTTGTATTACTTAACTGGAGTAGAGAAAAGTCAGGTCTCCAGGTAAGCACAGTTTATTGTATAAACTAGCCCTGAACTAATCCTTTAAATATATTCTAAGACATGTAAAAGCTGGCTGCATGTTTTGCAAATTAACTTCCAGCCAAAAGATTGGGGGCAAATGGATAATCATAAAGGGAATACATCACAGTTGTGTGTACATTTTCTTTCATTATGATCAGAGCTTAAAAACATTTTTTTTTATATACTAATAATAATAATAATATTATGCTGTTTTCTATCCAGCCAGTAGATGGAGCTCCAGTTTCCTTTACACATGGAAAGCAATTTCAGCTATTGGATGTGCTAAAATAAGCCCCTAGGGCCAGATCCTCATAGCGAGTACGCCGGCGTATCTACTGATACGCCGGCGTACTTTCAAATTACCCGCTTGTATCTTTAGTTTGATTCCTCAAACCAAGATACAACGGCATCTGGGTTCGATCCAACAGGCGTACGGCTTGGTATGCCTTCGGATCGTAGATGCAATAGACGCCATACTGCAGCATCAGTGTTGTGAATGGTGGTGGTAAAGGAAGAATACACAATAGCACTGCTGGAGTGTTTCCCCCTATCTACCCTAAGGCTCCATGCACACAGAAGCTAAAAAAAGCTATAAAAAACGCCAGTAGCTTTGCAGGGAGCCTTTCAACGTTTTTTTAGCGTTTTTGTAATAGCGTTTATTAGCGTTTTTCAGTGTACATTCTTACCTCTGCTTACAGATTTAAAACAGAAGACATGGCACCATGTTTCTTTCTCAGCAACTTATAGTCTACTGAGATTGGGCAGGGGTGCCCTAATTGGTCACCCAGCGCAGTCTCATTTACATACTTTGAAAAAAATGTCACTGATTGTGTATGCAATACATGCTACAAAAAAATTACGTTTTGGAGAAAAAATAAACAATTCCCTCGCAGAGGAGCTATGCTCATACTGCACATGTAAACTGCTAATTTTGTCTTGGGCTGAATAGAAAGCTTATACTTACCTAATCCTTTGTTCCATCGGAAACCGGTGCTCCCCTGTGGGCCAGCAGTGGACTGTTCCTGGTCTATGGAGCCTGCTCTGGGCTTGATGATGTCAGGAACAGTCCACAATTCATGACTGCTGGAGCACTGGGGTGCTGGATCGGTCTTGTTCAGGGAGTATTAGGTAAGTACCGTATATCTCCTTTTTCCTCTCCCCTAGACAAAAATCAGCAGTTAACATGAGCAGTGCGGGCACATCCCCATTTTTTCCTGGAGATGGGCTTTAAGAACTGTTGACAGGCTGACAGCAGGTCCCAAGAGCTTTACCTGTGGGTATATGTCCAGCTGCAAAAACCTCTAGGATGCACAAGGTTAAAGCTAGCTAAGCTAAGGACAGCCAGTTATAACTGGGCTTATGTAAGGGCAAATTAGAAGTGAGAAATGACTAGAGATCTAACAAATATGATCCTTTAAACAAGGGGTGGCCAACCAGTGGCCCGGGGGCCACATGTGGCCCGCGGAGCCCTCTGATGTGGCCCACGACCTCCTGCTCTGGAATAGTGGGTTGACAAGCCCAGATCGCAGGTTGCCAACCCGCCATACTGCAGCATCAGTGTTGTGAATGGTGGTGGTAAAGGAAGAAAGCGGCTGCGGAGCTGAGCTCCATAAGCCGATGCTTTCTCTACAGCTAGTCTATGACAAAGTTAAGCTAACCCGCAGGATAGACACAGGTGCATTATGCTGCACCCGAGTTGTGGGTAAACCGCAGCACATCAGGGTGAAAGCAGTTTTAGGCCCTTTTCACACGATCAGCCCAACCAAATGGGACCCTCAATTCACCTCTATAGAGCGACCGATGTCCGTTTAGAGTAGCCGTGACCTGTCATCCGCCCGCTTCGCTCATTGTGGCCCACGACTGGTTACCAAGTTGCTTAAGTGGCCCTCGCTCTTCAAAAGGTTGGGCACCCCTGCTTTAAACTAACTGTCATTACTTTAGGTTCACTACACTAGGCTATAACAATCGTTATTTGCAACTATATATATATATATATATATATTAAGCAACTAGAGTAAACGAGTGCTGAAAGTAACAGTCCTGTGGCTAAATATAATGCACATTATGGCAATAACCCATATGTTATTCTGTAGCTTAGGGAATGAAGCAATTGTCTCCAAACAGCTGAGGGAGTATACCAGTATCAGATAAGAGAGCCTAGGATCAATAATGCTAGGTTAAATGATTATACATATTTAATTAGTAAGCCTACACAGTGATAATTTTGTAAGGCTAAATATTCAGATTTTTTTTATAAGACCAACCCTTAATAATTCTCTTTGACATGCAAAGCTGCAATAACCAGTACTATCATGACAAATGCAATTGACATGTTTTTAATAAACTGTAGAGTATACCTTTTTCAAACATTTTCCTTCTTTTGTGCCTGATGATGCAAAAAATAAGAGGTAATAGAAGAAGCAGTATTAGAATGGGAGAAGCACATATGAGGATAGTGTTGAGTTCCAATGGACTCTCAGATGGGTCAGTCTCTTCAATATCTGTGTCATTTGTACCATTTGTACCTCCATACACAGTATGAAATACAGTAGACGCTGCACTTGGCGTAAAGGGAAGTTCTGTGCTCTTCAGATCTGTTTCGTAAGTCGGATCTGTGGACATCAGCCTCCCTGTAAAAAATAAAATGATTCAGAAGGTTTGTTTCCTATACATGCAAGCATGGTTTTACAAAGAAATATGTGGTAGATTATTGGGCAAGAGAAAATTTGGCTTAATCATGCTACCCAAAGCTGGAGGTTAGATAAGCTGTCCAATCTAGTATATTACACCAAGAGTTGATTTGTACTTCCTGTTTCTGTATAACTTTATGCTTTCGGAACAGGCTGATCAGATAAAAACACAGGGGCAATAGTCATAATCCGCTTCAACTAGGTGTGGACTATGCAGTGTGTGTGTGTGGGGGGGGGGGGGGGGCATTCCACTGCAAGGAAGGGTTTTTAGATTTCCTGGAGTTGGTCTTTTAAAAATGTAATTCAGTTTTCTATGTGGGGACTGACTGTGGCTGGAACCCCAATTTGCACAGTTTATTAACAGAAGGAACTACTCCTTACAGCATGTGTCATGGACTCCCTCTGACTTTTTTCCCCTTCAGTCTGCTACAGGGAAACTTTTTACTGCCTTACCCACAATCTACAACAGGTCACCTTTTATCCTTACCATAACAGGACTTCCTTGTAACTTATCCCCCCACCTTTGCTGTTTATGTCTAGGGTAGAGCTCTTCCATGATTCCGTCCACTTTTTGGTAAAACAGATGAATTATGGGAATATGGCCCTAGGCTAGATAGCACAGCTCCCCCTCCCACCTACATCCTTTGGTTCTACGTTGATAAGGATTGGACCAATTTTGCTATCCTGCTGCTTTACTAGAGGAGCATAAAGAATGCATGTGGATGTGTTGGCTCTTCTTGCTAATCTCTAAACCAATGTTTCCCAGCTCCAGTCCTCACCCCAACAGGTCATTTTTTTCAGCTTTCCATTATTTTCCATAGGTGATTTGATCAGTTTCACTGCCTTAGTAATTACCACAGCCATTTCATCTGAGGGAAATCCTGAAAACATGACCTGTTGGGGCACCTTGGAGGACTGGAGTTGAGAAATACTGCTCTAAACTTACTTCATTCATTGTGGTGGAATGAAGGCTGCATAATGTGTTCACCTTGCCTAGCGAGAGGGTGGGATTAGTTAAGCCCTGTACACACGATCGGATATCTGATGGAATCTAATCCGATGGATTTTTTTTGTCAGATATCCGATGAAGCTTACTTTCATCAGTCTCACCTACACGCCTTCAGTCAAAAATCCTACTGTGTCCAACGCGGTGACGTAAAACACTACGACGTACTGAGAAAAATTAAGTTCAATGCTTCCGAACATGCGTCGACTTGATTCTGAGCATGCATGGATTTTTGACCGATGGACTTCCACACAGACGATCGTTTTTTTTTCTATCGTTTTTTTATCCATAGGAAAATTTTAAAACATGTTCTATTTTTTCACCGATGGGGCCCACACACAATCGGTTTGTCCGATGAAAACGGTCCATCGGTCTGTTTTCATCAGACAAACCGATGGTGTGTACAGGGCTTTACAAGACAATAATAGGATTTTTATAACAGCTTACCTGTAAAATCCTTTTCTTGGAGTACATCACGGGACACAGAGCTGCATATTCATTACTATGTGGGTTATAGAGTCTACCTTCAGGTGATGGACACTGGTGTAATCAATTAAACAGGAAGTTCCCTCCCTATATAACCCCTCCCCTACTGGGAGTTCCTCAGTTTTTGTAGCAAAGCAATAAGTGTCCCAATATCCCCAAACAAGAGGGGTGGGAGCTCTGTGTCCCGTGATGTACTCCAAGAAAAGGATTTTACAGGTAAGCTGTTATAAAAATCCTATTTTCTTTATCGTACATCACGGGACACAGAGCTGCATATTCATTACTATGTGGGATGTCCCAAAGCAATGCTTACTGAGGGGAGGGAGACACCAACAACGCAGACCGCCATCAGACGTGAGGACCTATAATGCTGCCTGCAGCATACTGCGCCAAAAAGCTGCATCCTCTTGCCGTCTTATGTTCACCTGATAGGAGTTAGTGAACGTAAGCACAGATGACCAAGTTGCGGCCTTGAAAATCTGCGTCATAAAGGCTTGGAAATGCATTGCGCATAAAGCGCTTACCATCCTGGTAGGGAGCACCCCCACAAAAAAAACAGGGGGAATCCTACTCTAACCACAAGCCTGAATAATAACCTGATGAATCAACCTTAAAAACAGTTGATTTTAGACGCTGCCTGCCCTTTCCTGGGGCCTCCTGGTAGCGCAACAACATCAGTTTTCCGTATCCGAGCAGCCACTTCAGATAGGCCTAGACCCTTCTTACTCCAACGAGAGAGAGAGTGTAACCATTTTAATAGCTGACCTGAACACTGCCTGCCCATCTAGGGTCTTCTGGCAGCCCAATAAAAACGTCAGCTTTCTATATCTGAAACCTCTCAGGTATTTAACTGCTCTCATCTCAATTGAGAGAAAAGCAATAACCTTTCCTTCCGTGAAACAAGGTTTTGAAAAAAGGGAAGGTAAGAATATCTAGATTCAAATGAATACTAGATCCTTCTAGTAAATAAGGTTGGGTGAGGATGAAAATCACTCTACTTGTAAGAATAATTGAGTATGGCTCTATACCAAGAAAGTTGCCAATACTGAAACTCTTGGAGGCTACCACAACCAAGAACACCAATTCCCTTGTTAAAGGATGAAGGGAAATATGGTGCATCGGCCCAAGGAGCTGACCCTGTAAGCCGACAAAACTAGAGCCAATCCTCCGAGCACAAGGGCGACCTAACTGGTGGACTTATACAAGGGGTGACGTGCATAACAGCTCGGACCAAAGAGTGTGAAGTAATCGACCTTTGGAAGCAAGGCCGAGATCGGATCCTTGGTATAACTTAAGGCTAGCTCCGTCTCCTTTCCAAATGTAGGAAGGCAGGAATTTTACCTTTGACAAACTTCCACAGATGCCACCATCTGGTTTCACACCAGGAACATGGGCCTTCCAGACCGTAGGCTATCTGGTCCTGGAGGCCAGCTCTCTTGTATGAATCAAGGGAATTGCCGCTGATTCTGAAAGCCCCGATCCTCGAGAATGTGGTCTATAATAGCCAGACCATTAATTCACCTGTTGCAAGGCAGAATGTAATACCCCCTGCAAAGTAGGCCTGGACAAGATGTAAGGGACTGTGGGTCCTCTACTACCACCCTTACTGTTCCTGCACCGAGAGGTCGTCAGGGTTATGCCGGAGTAATCAGGCCAGCTTCCGTTCTCCTCTAAATGTTGCATAGAAGCCACAAAAGTCGCGGCACTGGGGGGAGAGACACAACCAGTGACAACTGGTCCCCCCCCTCGGATTAAAAACACATCTGCCCCGCATGCGGGTGGATCCTTTATCCTTGACCCCAAGCTGTTCAATCTCTTGTTGAGCCTGGACGCCAATACATCTTATGTACAGGGTACTATTTCTGTGACATTTGGTCAGGAAAACAGTCGGGGTGTAGAGGTCATTCTCCTGGAGACACTTGTTGACGGCTCCAGCGAATCGCCTGTCCAATTCTGCATTTCATGAAATGACGAATGCCAATAGGCAAGGCACAAGCTCCTCCTTGGTAAATTAAGTAAATCACTAGTATGGCATAGTCTGATTGTACTCTGACAGAACCAACCTGCCACCTGAACGTTCAGGCCCCTAAGCCAGATGCTCCATCGGTAGCTCTAGCTGACAGATAAGGCTCCCTTGGAGCTTGACTACTTCCCCTGGGCCATGGTCTCTTCCTGACCTGGCAAACCCTTTTAGTTAAGAATCACCAAGAGGAATTCCAGCATATCTCTGGGACCGGGTTCTTTGGATAATGCTAGGTCAAGATCCACTCTTTCTAGGCCGACAAAATACTGTTTATAACAGCCCTGAATAAAAGTTAGTATAGGGAACTGTCTTGAATGAAGCCAGCATCTTCCCTAGTGCCTTAATCAAAAGGCCAAAAGTAAGGAACTGTTCCTTGCCGTGACCACATAGACCAGTTTTCTTATAGCGATGGTCTTGTCTGAGGCCAAAAAAAAAACTCTCCTTTTTGGACTGTGCCAAACATACCCAGCTTCTTGTCAAATGAAAGAATGTATCTTTAGAGTTCCAGATACTTGACCATGCTGGACACCCTTAGGTCCAGCCATGCTACTGACTGACCCATCAGCAGGAGTTTGCTTCGGTATGCCATTACTGCTATACCCTGGGCCTACAGACCTGCTAGAGGCGGGCCCTAGCACCCTGACAACCCAGGCACGGAGGCTAACCCAAAAGGGCAAGACCACCAACTGGAGATAGTGCTGTTCCCCTGCGAAACGCAGACAACCTCTGCAGACCCAAGTAAATAAACACATATGCGACTGGCTCCCCATGTGTGTATGTGGCAAGTGTTAAAGCCATATGCCTCAATGGAAGTGTGTGTACATGGCAGCGTGTGTTCCTGGAAGCATGAATTCATATAAATATGTTTTAAGAAAAACATGCATATAGCATGTGTGCTCTGGAACAAGCATCTTGCAAGCAAGCATGCGATATAAACGTGTTATGCAACAATGTGCAACATGAACCCATGCAGACACATATTTCTATGCAAACACAAGGAATCCTGTATTGCTTAATTAGGCCGCCATGTACAACTTTAAAGTAATCATGCATCCTTATGCGATTCAGCATCTTCCATGCGATCAACATCTTATGCATTTTAAGCACTACTGTGCGGACAAGAACCCTTGTGTGACCAAGGACTCTTGTGTGACCAAGCACCCCTGTGCGATCCAGCATCCTTATGCACTCAAGCATCTTAATGCGACTTTAGGCATTTCTGTGAAACAAGCCTCTCTATGTGATCAAGTATCCTTGGGTAATCCAGGACGCTGTTGATCCGACAACCATGTGTGATCCAGCTTATTTTTGCATTCAAGCATCTTTAAGCGATCTTTAGGCATTCTTGTAGAAACAAGCCTCTCTGTGCGACCAAAATATCCTCGAGTAATCAAGGACTTGGGTGATCGGGTAATCATGTGTGATTCAGCATTTTTATGCCTTCAAGCCTCTTTATGCGATTCTAGGCATTTCTGTGGAAACAAGCCTCTTTGTGTGACCAAATATCCTTGGGGAATCAAGGACTTGGGTGATCAGGTAATCATGTGTGATTCCAGCATTTTTATGCATACAAGCATCTTTATGCGAACTTAGGCACTTCTGTGGAAACAAGCCTCTCTGTGTGACCAAATATCCTTGGGTAATCCAGGACGCAGATGATCAGGTAACCATGTGTGATGCAGCATCTTTTTTGCATCCAAGCAACTTTATGCGATTTTAGGCATTTCTGTGGAAACAAACCACTTCTGTGTGACCAAACATCCTTGGGTAATCAAGGATTTGGGTGATCAGGTAACCATGTGTGTGTGATCCAGCATTTTTATACATACAAACGTCTTTATGCGATTTTAGGCCTTTCTGTGGAAACAAGTCTCTCTGTGTGACCCAATATCCTTGGGTAATCCAGGACTTGAGTGATCAGGTAACTAGCATCTTTATGCACTCAAGCATTTCTATGCAACTCTAACAAACATGCAACACCATACAGACAGAAACATGTATCCTTATGCGATCCACAATAAAACATGCTTTGTTACTTGTTTTTATCCCACATGCATTCCAAACTCATGTATCTTATGCAACATGCGGACTGGTAAAAAGGAAGTTATCCTCTGTAGATGTGCGTTTCCTCAATTAAGAGACGTTAGCAATGTGTACCAGCAACTGTGCATCCCTCAGATGTGCATTTGGTTAGCCTGAAGCCGACACCAGGCTGAGGACCATATGGAGGTCTTACTAGCCACCTATAGGAAAACCTCTCTTTACACTCTAAGGAGAAGATAGAGGCTTTGGCCGAGTAGGCAGAGGGAAATTATATGCAGCATGAATCTCTGAAAAGACTGCAGGTGCAATCAGAACCTGTAGGGCTATTGATAGCTTCTCCTCGTTAGGCTGCAGCTCCTGTCTCCTGTCCTCTGACAGTGAACCTTCATCCCCAGCTCTTCTAATCCCTTTGTTTAAGGATTAAAGCAGGAAAAGGGACCCCCCCCCTTTTTTTTTTTTTTTTTGCTTCTTGTGAGGATGCTGCGAACATAGCAGTTAACCTCTTGTAGAACAACAAATGTGATGCAAAAAACAAAACACATGCAGAGTGGCTGCAATGTTGGGGGAGGCTGCATTGATTGCCTGACAGGTCTGATGGCTCAATCTGTGAGCTGTCTCTACAGGGGAGAATAAGGGGCCACCAGGTTCAGGTGGCGATTCCTTTTTATATTCCTACCCCTGACCTTATTCAATGGGGAGACCAAAGTCCTAAGCTAAAAGCAGAGGAGCTTAACCCAGGTGCATCAACAGCTGAACATAGTCTGGCAGCAACAATGCCTGCTAATCTGCACAGCTAGATGCGGAGTAGGCGTCTTAGATGAATCTGTATCCAACTCACACAAGGTGCTTGCGTTTGTGTCCCCCTAGCTTTACAGAGCTCTGACGTCTGGGCCTTTTTGAAGAGCCCTCTCTGCGACTGCACTGAGAGGGCGTGCGACATGGTAGAGCCTGAAGCTGAGGAAGTGGGACGCACAATAGACCAGCTAACACTTAAGCTTCCGTCTTTGGAAAGCATGGTAAGCGAAAACATCAGGCATGTCTTTTACTGCCCATAGTAGTGGAAAAACAGATAAGACTTGCAGCTACTCATGGAAGACAATGCTTTGCATAGGATTAAGGGCATTTTTTTTTTTTTATGTACCAGCCCCTTCAAGGGGAGATATATGGGTACTACAGCCATCCTGTCTGAACAGACATAGTGGCCCAGGCTACATGCCGGCTAGGGGAGGTATATGGGTGCCCTGAGCAATCCCGTCTCAAAAGACATTGTGGTTTACCTTAGACACTGATGAAAAAACTGAGGAACTCCCAGTAGGGGAGGGGTTATATAGGGAGGGAACTTCCTGTTTAATTGATTACACCAGTGTCCATCACCTGAAGGTAGACTCTATAACCCACATAGTAATGAATATGCAGCTCTGTGTCCCGTGATGTACGATAAAGAAAACCTATATTATCAGCCAGAAGGATTAAAGTGACCCAGTCTATCCCTCAAACAAAACTAACTGCCAGGTCCCTGCAAAAGGAAAGCTGTGTGGTGGAAGAATTCCCTTGGGCTTTGTACGCAAATCCACACCGCGCCAAAATGTGCACTTTTTTTTTTTTTTTACAGCGTCTCAATGCAAACAAAGCACCAAACAATTCCTTTGTGCTTAAAAGCACGTTTGTATCAAGCTCTTTGGTACAAGGAATGTGAAGTACTTCATGGCACCAGGTAGAATCAGAAACAATGCTGCTTCAAACTGGAATCTCAAGCTTCTGTGGCTGGGCACAGAAACTCAGGTTATTTTATTCAAAGGAAACCAAAGAATAACAAAGCAGGGAGTGATGGCCCCAACAGCCAATCACTTCCCTTAATACAAAATCACATGACAGGAAATGACAAACAGTAAAAGGGGAGGGCACTCAAAGAAAGGCAGGGGGAGGAAGTGCACACACCCCATCTTAGCCAGCATGGAGCACAAACAGATATTGTTCAAAGTAAAACAATATCTAAATTAAGATCATTCTACTTGTTCTTACAGGCTTGAGACAATCTGCAGGGACACTGCCACTGCTGTTGTCAATATACGGTACAAGTACACCGACAAGGCAAATATCAATGTCAACTCAAACAGATATGTATCCATAAGGGGATAACGAAGTCCGCAAGAGAGATATAATAGGTTTCTCTCGTTATGCGGACTTCGCTTCTCTAATGTGTATAGTCATTGGAAAGCAAGCAGTCCAGCGCATTGCGCTTGATATCTACTAACCAACAAATGCCCACACACAAAGAGAACACGTTTCAATCCCATAAGAAGGTTTTCATACTGACCGTTTTTAACGCTGGTCTCGATTCAACCCAATTGCGCTCTGCTAGAGCGCTCCCCGATTAAAAATCAGACCCAGGGAGACAGATGATAATCTATAAAACACACATCCTAGAATAAAATGTCCACATATATAAAAAATTCCACAACAGCTATTATACATATCTCTGTGGCATTTCTCCTGCCCCCTTATGGTGAAGTGCTGCAGCCTCAGTCAGAGTCTTCAGCATTTGACACTTCAGGTAGTGTCAGATGCCTGAGTCCCCCACTCTGTGTTGTGGCTCCATCCTCCAATCCCTATGACACTGTAGGGATGAGCTTCGAGTTCGACTCGAACATTGCCTGTTCGGCGAACAACGAACAATTTGGGGTGTTTGCGGCAAATTCGAAAAGCCACAGAACACCCTGTTAAAGTCTAAAGTCTATGAGAGAAATCTAAAGTGCTAATTTTAAAGGCTAATATGCAAGTTATTGTCCTAAAAAGTGTTTGGGGACCTGGGTCCTGCACCAGGGGACATGTATCAATGCAAAAAAAAGTTTTAAAAATTGCAGTTTTTTTTCAGGAGCAGTGAATTTAATAATGCTTAAAGTGAAACAATAAAAGTGAAATATTCCTTTAAATTTCGTACCTGGGGGGGTGTAAAGTAAGCATGTGAAATAGCGCATGTTTCCCATACTTAGAACTGTCTCTGCACAAAGTGTCATTTCTGAAGGAAAAAAAGTCATTAAACCGGACTCGCGGCTATAATGAATTGTCGGCTCCCAGCAATTCAGAGAGAATTCATTTATAAAAAAAAAAAAAGCGTGGGGTCCCCCCAAATTCAATTACCAGGCCCTTCAGGTCTGGTATGGATATTAAGGGGAACCCCTTATTCGAGCACGTAACCTGGCCAGCCGCAGAAAAGAGGGGGGACAGAGAGCGCCCCCCCTCTCTCCTGAACCATACTAGGCCACATGCCCTAAACATGGGGAGGCCTCATCCCCACAACCCTGGCCATTGGTTGTGGGGGTCTGTGGGTGGGGGGCTTATCAGAATCTGGAAGATCCCTTTAACAAAGGGGACCCCCAGATCCTGGCCCCCCCTATGTGAATTGGTAATTGGGTACATTGCATCCCTACCATTTCATGAAGGAAGTGTAAATAGTTGTAAAAAACCACACACACTCACCGTGGTAAAAAGTCCTTTATTAAAAAAAAAATAATCCAGCGGTGGTAATCCACTCGGTCCCAGCTCCCCGCTCCAACGTTGTCGGTATCCAGCGACGGGTGATCTCCTCTCTGGTCCAGCGATGAGAAGATTGTCCGGGATCCAGAGCGCAGCATCGCCGGCCGCCTGTCTCCACCGGAGACAGCCCGGCGAATGACGCTGCTGAAGCTGTGACATTTCTTATAAAGGCGAGGCGGGGCCACCCGTCACGTGACCCCGTCCCTCTCTGACACACCCTCTGCTACGTCACTAGAGAAGCCCAGGCTTCCCCTTGCATCAGAGGGGCGGGGTCACGTGACGGGCAGCCCCGCCTCACCTTTATAAGAAATGTCACAGCTTCAGCTGGGAACGAGTGGATTACCACCGCTGGACTTTTTCCACGGTGTGTGTGTGTTTTTTTTACAACTATTTACACTTCCTTCGTGAAATGATAGGGGTACAATGTACCCCATTACCAATTCACATGGGGGGGGGCAGGATCTGGGGGTCCCCTTTGTTAAAGGATCTTCCAGATTCTATTAAGCCCCCCGCCCGCAGACATCAACATTAACATGGGGACAAGGGTCTGAAATGGATATTTGGGGGGAACCCCACGTCATTTTTTTTTAAAATTGACGAAGGGGTTCCCCTTAATAACCATACCAGACCTGAAGGGCCTGGTAATCGAATTTGGGGGGACCCAACGCTTTATTTTAATTTATTTTTTTATGAATGAATTCTCTTTGAATTGCCGGGAGCCGACAATTCATTATAGCCGCGAGTCCGGTTTTAAATAACTTTTTTTCTTTCAAAAATTACACTTTGTGCAGAGACAGTTCTAAGTACGGGAAACATGCGCTATTTCACATGCTTACTTTACACCCCCCCCCCAGGTACGAAATTTAAAGGAATATTTCACTTTTATTGTTTCACTTTAAGCATTATTAAATTCACTGCTCCCGAAAAAACTTCAGTTTTAAAACATTTTTTGCATTGATACATGTCCCCTGGGGCAGGACCCAGGTTTTCAAACACTTTTTAGGACAATAAATTGCATATTAGCCTTTAAAATTAGCACTTTAGATTTCAAACTTTCGAGTCCCATAGACTTTAACGGGGTTCTAAAGTTTGCACGAACGTTTGGTGTGTTCGCAGGTTCTGGTGCGAACCGAACAGGGGGGTGTTCGGCTCATCCCTATGACACTGCTGTGTCCTGTACTGACAAATTGGTTGGAGGAAGAAGCATGCAAGTGGCTAGTGGTGTCGAATACTGAAGATTTCAGTGTTTGAACACAGTTATAAAAGAAACAGTCTGCCAGAGAAGAGAGTATATTTGCACTTCTATTGCAGGGACCGGACAGTCGGTATGTTTAGGTGACTGATAGAGTCACTCTAAATTATATGGGCAATAACACTGAATGGCATGCCACAAAATGTATTCTTAATTCCCACGGGTAGTCATTTTTTTTTTTTTGCTTAGCTTGTTTTGGTTGAACAAGACTGATACAATACTGGTTATCACTTACCAGCATATATATAAAAAAAAAATAGAGCTATAACTTTGTTTTCTTCATTGTTGAGGCAATTTGCTACAGTATTATAAGGTAGGATCAGATAATAATTTTTAACCCATTTTGTTCCTAATTTTCCAGCACTAGCATGAATTATCTGCAGTGATAAAAGTTTACAATGTTTTTATTGCCCATTTGGAAATATGGACATCCACAGCACACAGGAGTCTGCAAACATCTAGCATCACCTACAGATTACTGTAGACGAGAGCTGCTGAGCACTGTAAATATCAAATGTCAGGATTTTTATTTTATTTTTTCAATTTAGAGTCCCCAATCAGTGCATTGAGGCTTTAGACAATTATAGAAAGGATCTCATGGCAACAGAACAACAAAACAAGCAGCAAACGCTATTTAAGCCAGAGTAACCTAATAATAATTTATGAAAGGAAATGTTTGTCACAATTATGTCAATCTAAGATAAAGTTGCGATTGTGTGAAGATAATATTTTACTTCCTGTCCATTAATTCCACTAAATAACACTGCATGTGGGGGTGGATCAGCCATGACAAGGAATGCAGTTGAAAGGAACATGTTAAAACTGAAGTTTTGCTGTGGCACTTTTTACATGGTCACATTGCTCCTATGTGAACCAATGTAAGTATGTAGGTGTCATACCAGTGGGATCCCAATGAACATCACTTTAGAAGGCACCACTACTCCAGTGATCTCCTGTAGCTTCCAGATCCCATGCTGAGAAGCTGCCCTACTGCTTACTGTACACAGGAGGTACTGGCGCCAGTCAGGGAACATTTGCATTTGCTCAATGAATTCAAATTGTTATCTTATTGGATGAGGCAGAGATCATGATGTCACTGCCTCACCTCTCCACCTTGTTCACGGGACCCGAAAGCTAGTGCAAAACACAGAGGCAGTACAGCGATTTCCAACTTCCACAAAGAACCCACAAGTATGGCACATAAATACTAATTAGGGCTGTTACTGATCAAAATGTTTGTGTTCGATTAATCGATTTATTTTTTTAATCGATTAATCGACTAATTTCGATTAATTATAACGCACATACAAATCCAACTACTTTTAGCTGATCTCCTTGCAGGCTGATTCCCAGCTACCAACCACTGGAAAAATGGATAGCAGGATACAAAAAACACACAAAGGCAGTGCTCGATGGGAATAGCATTAAAACTTTTATAGTCATCAAGTAGGTAACAAAATAAATATTGCACTGGAGATAAAATCGATGCAGCTACATAAACTGTAAAAATGGTGCGAGTAATACCAAACGGTAGCAAAAGCAGTCATAAAAACATGTAGCCAAGTATGATACTGGTATAAAAATGTGTACAACGATGCCACTGCTGAATCCAGATGAGGAGGGGTTAACATCAGTCCTTTGGCATGTAGATGTCCCGTGAAGGGAACTATCACACTTCCCTCTATCAACCTGGGATTCTACAACCATCCACTGGGAGTTGTAACAGCCCTTGCGTGCAGGGCCGCCATCAGGAATTATGGGGCCCCTTACACAGCTTCAGGCATGGGCCCCCTGGAGCAGAGAACCGGGGGGGGGGGGGGGTGCTGCCGCCTTAAATTGAGAAGCGGGAGGGGGCTGCCGCGGATTGAGAAGCGGGGGGGGCCTTTACACAAAAATGAAGAAATAAAGAAAAAAATATATAAAAAAAGGGGGGTAGCCATCCGGGGCCCTGGGGACCTCTGGGCCCTTTAATAAAAATTAAAAAAAAATATAAAAAAATATATATATTCTTTTTTTAAAAGGGGGTTGCCATCTGGGGCCCTGGGGACCTCTGGGCCCTTTAATAATATATATATATATATATATATATATATATATATATATAAATGTATGTGTGTGTGTGTATGTATATATATATATATATATATATATATATATATATATATATATATATATATATATATATATATAAAGAAATTGCAAAAAAAGGGGGTTGCCATCCAGGACCTCTGGGCCCTTTAATAAAAATGAAAAAAAGAAACCTCTGGGCCCTTTAATAATAATAATAATAAAAAAAAAAAAATATATATATATATATATATATATATATATATAAAATTAAAAATAAACATTTATGAAAAAAGGGGGGTTGCCATCCAGGGCCCTGGGCCCTTTAATAATAAAAAAAAAAATATATATATATATATATATATATATATAAAAAAAGGGGGGGGTTTGCCACACATGGGGCCCTGGGGACCTCTGAGCCCTTTAATAATATATATATATATATATATATATATATATATATATATATATAAATATAAAAATATATAAAGACAAAAAAAATATATATAAAAAAAATATATTTTTTTTTATAAAAAAAGGGGGGTTGCCATCCGGGGCCCTGGGGACCTCTGGGCCCTTTAATAATAATAATAATAATAATAATAATAATAATAATAATAATATTATATATAAATGGGGACCTCCGGACCTCTAAAAAAAAATGGCTCTTTATTAAAAAATAAAATAAAAATATATATAAAAAATATTTTTTTTTATAAAAAATAAATAAAAAAAGGGGGGTTGCAATCCGGGGCCTCCGGGCCCCTGGGGACCTCCGGACCTCTAAAAAAAAAAATTGGTCCTAAAAAAAAAAAAAAAAAAAAAAAATTTTTTTTTTTTTTTTTTTTTTTAAAGGGGGTTGCCATCCGGGCCCCTGGGGACCTCCGGGCCCCTTACAGGTGTAATGCCTGTACCCCCCTGATGGCGGCCCTGCTTGCGTGTGGCAGATAGTAAGGTCCCGCCGGCATGCAGATATGAAGGCACAGCAAAGGAGCCCTTCAGATGGACACGGCAAGCCCCGCCGGTGTCCGTGACGTCACCGGATCTCCGACGAAACTCCCTGAAGGTCCGGAAGCTGGCGGAGAGGTGAGTACCAATCAAAATAATTTTGATCGATCCAAAAAATTTGGATCGATCAAAAAAATTAAAGATTAAATCGATGAATTAATAGTTAATTTCCACAGCCCTAAAATACTTACATTGGTCCAATTTGGGCCAATAAAAACTATGTAAAGAGTTCCATGCCTAAACTTCAGCTTTACCAAATTTGGGGAAAGGCATCAGACATTTTTTTCTTGTTGCTTATTTTTAAGCGATTAGGGCCAGATTCACAGAAGAAGTACGCCGGAGTATCTGCTGATACTCCGGCGTACTTTCAAATTTGCCGCGTCGTATTTGAATCCTCAAACCAAGATACGACGGCTTTTGGCTTCGATCCGACAGGCGTACGGCTTCGTACGCCTTCGGATCGTAGGTGTAATACTTCGGCGCCCGCTCGGTGGAGTTTGCGTTGTTTTCCGCGTCGGGTATGCTAATTAGCTGTTTACGGCGATCTACGAAGGTACGCGCGGTCGTCGCATTCTCTTACGTCGTCGCTAGTCGGCTTTTCCCGGCGTAAAGTTACAGCTGCTATTTCTTGGCTTATATTTAGACTTGCCATGTTAAAGTATGGCCGTCGTTCCGGCGTCGAATTAAAAAAAAAAAAAATTGCGCAAGTCGTCCGTGAATAGGAAAGGACGTAACGCACGTCGCCGTTCAAAAAAATGACGTCGGTGCGACGTCATTTTCGCGCAAAGCACGGCGGGAAATTTGTAAACGGAGCATGCGCAGTACGTTCGGCGCGGGAACGCGCCAAATTTAAATGATACACGCCCCATATGAATTAGGCGGGCTTGCGCCGGACGGATTTACGCTACGCCGCCGCAAGTTTACAGGCAAGTGCTTTGTGAATCAAGCACTTGCCCGTAAAACTTGCGGCGGTGTAACGTAAATGCAATATGTTACGCCGCCGGAATTCTACCTGAATCTGGCCCTTTGTATTTTAGGTTCAATGGCCCAGAAGTGGCTTAAATGTTTAAAAAAATACTGTGAAACATTTGTAAACCAAGTACATGGATTGATTACACCCAAAAACTATTTTCTTAATTTCAGATACAGCTAGTAAGGCCCCGTACACACGATAGAATCCATCCGCGGATCGGTTTCAGCGGATAGATTCTATGGTGTGTACATTCCTGCGGATATTTATCCGCGGAAATTTCCCAATTCCAGCAGATAAAAATTTGTAGACATGTCTACAAATCTATCCGCTTGAATTGGCTCCCGCAGATCGATCCGGTGGTCTGTACAGACTCACTGGATCGATCCGTCCGAAGGGATCCCCCGCATGCGTCGTAATGATTCGACGCATGCGTGGAATTCCTTTTATGACAGCGTCGCGCACGTCGCCGCGTCATCATCGCGGCGACGGCGCGACACGTCATCGCGAGGGGATTTCGGCGCGGATTTCGATCCGATGGTGAGTACACTCCATCGAATCCAAATCCGTGGACCGTATCCGCGGATAAATCCTCTCGTGTGTACTAGGCCTCAGGGTTCATATCACTGCCTCTTTCCCCTTTGGAAACATTTTCCTTTATTTACTGTCCTAAAGAAATTAAATTGAATAATAGGAGATCTCACCTTTGATGTGCATCCCCATTATGTGCATTGGAATAATTTCCCTTTAAACTAAAAAAATATATATATATATTTCCTGCTAATGTTCTGGACTAGTGACAGTGGTCATCAGGACAAATTGTGAGGGTGGGTCTCCCAAAAAAGACGGAGACAATAATAAAATCCTAACAAAGGATTCCTTGAGTAGTGAGCAGTGGCAAATTGATCTCCTGACATTTATTGTGTATTTTTTAATCTGGGGTCAACCTCGCAGAGTATCAGAGTGTGGGATCAGTGTCGTCTCTCCCTTCTGATAAGTATCCACTGACACCAATAATCTTTTAGCTGTCTGTAAGGGTGACAATCTTTGCACTGACCACCAAAGTAAGGGGCATTTTTCCCACTGACCCCCAATGTAAAGTAGCCCATCTCTCCCTGACCACCACTGTAAGGGATTACTACCATGACTACAAACATGAAAAGGACCTTCTCCAACTGGCCCCCAGTGTAAGGGGGAATTTCCACTGACCTTCAATATCCGGGAACACTAAAGTTTTCACCGTCTGCTTTTATTTTCTGAGCAATTTTATCTCCCTAATAATATCTTATGATTGTTACTAAAAATTATTTTACCATATAGAGCAGGAGGATATTTAATGATCCACATTCATGTCAACTCTAGGTACACAATTTTATTTATTATTATATCTACAACTCATGCTATAAATTATTAACAGGGTTTCTGCAAACCTTGCCATTACTTCAAGGGTTCCTCCATGGTGAAACGGTTGAGAAAGGCTGTTCTTCAGTCCACACAAAACTAAAAACAAAATGTGTTTTATCTGAGGTACTATTTTAACTTTTACTTCTTGCATAACACATATGTGTGGTGGCAAGGAGGGTGGGCCTTAACACCCACTTGCTACACCTATGCGTTCATGGCGTCTGACGTTTCTGTACTGAGAGCGCGCTTCCCAAAGGGCATGCCAAGGGGGAAAATTAGCTTTTGCTTTGTGAAGTAAACCAAGTGTGGGAATCTAGTTTTTAACCACTTGGGATCCGCGCTATGGACGAAAGACGTCCTGTTGTTGTTGTTCCCCGTGCGCGCCGCTGGGGGCGTGCAGCGGGGAAACAATGTGCCCGGCGCATCGCTCGGGAGCCGATGCGTGTGCCTGGTGGGTGCGATGTCCGCCAGACATCCGCGATCGTCGGTGACACAGCAGGACGTGGAGCTCTGTGTGTAAACACAGAGCTCCACGTGCTGTCAGGGAGAGAGGAGACCGATCTGTGTCCCTTTACATAGGGACACAGCATCGGTCACCTCCCCCAGTCAGTCCCCTCCCCCCACACATTAAGAACACACCCAGGGAATACATTTAACCCCTTCCTCACCCCCTAGTGTTAACCCCTTCACTGCCAGTCACATTTATACAGTAATTAGTGCGTTTTTATAGCACTGATCGCTGTATAAATGTGAATTTCAATTGTCATTCAAAATGCGTCAGCGCTGAACGCTGAAAATTGGTCTGGGCACGAAGGGGGTTTAAGTGCCCAGTAATGAAGTGGTTAAATCCAACTACTTCTGCCAGTTTGAGATAGATCCTGACTGTTAACTTTCTCCATTGCAGTGACAAGGCTGGGATTGGATATTGAAGTAGCAGCAAATCAATAATTAGGTTATAAGGCAATTAGGCAATAATTAGGCTAAGCATCATTTGTTAAATTCACAGCATTGTGCAATAGTTAGCCCCAGTTCACTCTATGACCCATATATGAATTGCAGAGGAACCAAACTGTGTTCCTGTTCAATTCATATTCGACTCAGTGCAGTGCGATTTGGGCACATTCATTTTGAATGGGATCAAATCGCACACCATCACACCAAAGTCATGCATGTACCAATTTTGGAAGTGCATTGCAACCGGATTGCGCGGTCGTTTTGTACAATATCCGGTGTAAGCAAACGCACTGCGTTTGCGACCTGCGTTTCAGATGACAAAGGCAGTTCAATTTGATGGCTCTCAGACCTTCTTCCTATTTTTATATCCCGGACCAAGAATACATTTAATTTTAATTTTAACTTTTTTTCTGGATAATATAAGGTGCCAAATAAATAGATTGTGAGCATCCCGAGTAAATAACAGGGAACTAAACTTGATTGGACAAATTTGAACATGTGGTCCATAGTAAGGGTATAAATGCTCTTAACCAAAGCGGAGGAATTAGAACTTCCTGATGATGGCCCATTTGACAGGCTGAAACGCGTTGGTTTGATTTGTGTCATCGCAACATACTTCCGCCCACCATATGTTTCCAGAAATCGAGCATCTACCGTGGCAGCGTTCTACCATTGCTTATGGGCCGATTTCCCGAAAATTCACCTGCTATTCACACCGGGTGTCGGCCACAGGCACCCTTACATGTGAGTTGAATATTATGATTTAAAATTTTGATTAAACCTTTTTAAACTATATTGCACAATGAAGTTTCTTCGGTCATATTTATTCATATGAGTCATATCCATCCCAGGATCCATCAGAAATCTGTAGGGGTCTCCCCACACATGCACTTGACCATACTAGAGATAGTTGGTCCATACTGAGGGGTGAGTTCACATCTTTGAAGCCAAAGAAGCACGGATTCTTTCATAATTTTTTGAGCACAAGCATTTTACTGGGACTTTAAAATTTAGCGGCTTTATGTCGCCATAACATATTACGGTGTTTTCTTTTTATGCCTGGTATATTTACATGTAGCATTTAGTGCGGTTTCTCTATTTACTAGTTAAATTTGAATGCGGTGCAGCAATTGCGCACTGACCAGGGTTCTCCCGCACTGCATTCTAGTGTGAACATAGGCTAAGTCCTGATTAGCTAACATTACTATTTCCTCCTTTCCCAGCCTGAATGATGATGTTCAAGTACAGAAGACTGGTATAAAAATCGAATGAGGAATTTGAAAACGTAAATGTGAGTATTTTACCTGAATATGCAACTAAGCTAAATGGGGAGTCTTTTATTCAGTATCTGCCTAAAGCTTTTAAGCGACATTAAACCCAAAAACAAAAATGAAAATTGTATACTCACCTTTCCGTAATTTTTCTTTTCTGACGCATCTTCATGGCAGCACACACTGGGTTGTGACTCCGCCCCCACAATAGGATTGGTTAGCTATACATTTTAGAAGGAGAGACCCGCAGCATTCTCTGTATCTATCACCTAAGAAAGGGCGGGATCTTTGTGCTGCCATGAAGATGCGTCAAGTAAGGAAAAATACGGAAAGGTGAGTATACAATTTTCTGTTTTCCTGAGAAATAACCCGCCAGTCGGGTGGGTGCTAGAAAGCAGGGGCGGACTGACCATTGAGTCACTCGGGCACTGCCCGAGGGCCCCATGCCACTAGGGGGCCCCATCCGGGTTGCCAGGCTCAGTAAAACCAGGGACAGTATGTAAAAATCTGTGTTTTTTTTAGATCTGTCCCTGATATGTCCGAAAATGACATGCTTTTAATGTGAATATCCCAAGATTTTAGCTGCCCGCCTCTGCACTACCTCCTGGCGTGGTGGTCATCTGTAAGCCAGAGGGGCCCCATAATCTTCTATTGCCCAGGGGCCCCATGAGTTGTCAGTCCGCCCCTGCTAGAAAGTATAATTTATTAACATGGAAACGAAGAGATGGCTTGAATAACCGTTCTTCCGAATTCCACAGTTGTTAACTGAGCAAAATCCCCTTTATAATATGAAATAAATGAGATTCTCGATGACCAGGTTGTCAATTTGCATATTGTTTCTGGAGATACTCTGCAATATGCTGCCCAGGAGGTTGCTACTGGCCTAGTAGACTGAGCCTTGAGGCCATTGGGTATAGGGAGATGCTGAACTAAGTATGCCTTTTTTTTGGTCTTGACTAGCCATAATGCGATCGTGCGTGTTGATGCTTTTTGAACCTTTCTGAGACCATGAGGGATAATCAAGGTTGTCCATCTTTCTGAAGGCGCTTGTGGCTGAAATATAAGCATTGATAGTAGATTTTACATAAAAGGATGTGGCTCGCCTTGATTGTCGAGGAAGGTTGGTAGGCTTATGTCTTGATTAAAGTGAAAAGCAGATGTTACCTTGGGAATAAAGTGGTCTGATGGTCTTAGGACCACTCTATCTGGGTAAGATACCAAGTAGGGCTCATTTATAAGTAATGCTTGCATCTTGGAAACTCTTCTTGCCGAGGTTATAGCGATGAGGAACGTAATTTTTACCATCAAGTCCCATAAGGAAATTGAATCTGCCGGATGAAAAGGGAGATGTGAAAGTGCCTCTAGAGTTACAGCCAGGTTCCATGTAGAAAATGTGGGTTTTCTTGGAGGTCTGATCTTCAAGCTTGCCCTCATGAATTGAATGACAAGGAGGTGCAAGGCCCATTTTATCCCCGTTTTGGCAAATAAGGCAGACACTTGAACTTTCAGTGTCCTTGAACTTAAGCCTTTCTCTAGACTTGTGTTGTTAGTGGTGTTTTTTCTGGCTTGTAGCAAGGTAGATATCACCTCCCAAGAACAACCTTGTTCTAGAAGTCTACTCCTCTCATTTTTCAAGCCATCAGGTGTAGTCTCTCCGGAGCTGGGTGCACTGGGTGCAGGAATTTGCCTTGAGATAGGAGGTCTGGTGTAACTGGAAGAAACAACAGGTTCTTTATGCTCAGTTGTAGAAGGGTTGTGAACAGCGATCTTCTTGGCCAAAAGGGAACCACCGCTATCACTGTCGATGCCGACCTCCTGAGTCTGGATAGGAACCTCACAATCAGAAGTGTTGGGGGAATAATATAGCACTGCTGGAAATCCTATGGATGGTGACGGCAGTCTATTCCCTCGGCTGAGGGGTTAAAAGCTCTTGCTAGGTATCTCTGACACTTGGTATTCACTGGTGTAGCTACCAGGTCGATCTCTGGAACTCCCCAAGTCTTGGTCAGGAGGGAAAAGGCTTGCTGACTCAGGGACCATTCGTTGTTTGACACAAAGTTCCTGCTCAGGCTGTTGGCTGAAAGGTTCTGTGTTCCTGGGACATATATGGCTCTCAAATCTGCTAGGAGTATTTGAGTCCAATATAGGATAGAAAGAACTTCCTTTAAAAGTGTATGACTCCTGGTTCCCCCATTTCTGAATGTAGGCTACCTCTACTTTGTTGTCAGGGATGAAGCTAATGTAGCGCCCCTTTGCTATTAGCATGGGCGCTACGCCTAAATTTAGTGAAGAAGGGAGAGTTACTTTGCTCCCTTCTATGTGTTTGTCTAAATTTTGGACCTCTGTCGTTTCAGAAGTCCACTGGGTCAGACTGTGGTCAGGGAGTGCAATGCCACCTTTGGTCAGCAGTTGGCACCAGAGGGGTTCTGACGGAGCAGATCTTCTCCTAGCGGCCAATCAGAGGACGTTTAGTCTCTCGGGGCATGCTGGGAGAGGGTATATCCGTGAGGGAGGTCAGGTGTCCGTGTGCTCTTTTTCCCGCGGGGTTCCCGTTCTAGGTGCGGTACCCACCTTCAGGGTACGTGCATCCATGGACCCCGCCGGCATGGCCCTCCTGGCCAGGACCGAACCTTGCAGTGGATCGCAATCTAGAGAGGGAGAAAGTTTCCACGCTTCGCTGGCTTCCAGGACTTATTGACAGGATCCTTGTTTGGGATCGGGAGTCCGGCAGCTGACAGGTATGCTTACTGTCATCCAGGGACTTTCTTTAAATCAGCCTACTGGGAATGTTTTCACTTACTAAAGTCTATATATTGAAGATGGCCTATGATGGGGCCTAGAGAGAGGTCTGTGTTTTAGACCTGTTTATCCCAGTGTTATCCAGAGTGACGCTCCGGCTGCCAGGCCTATCATAGGGGTCTGCCCGGGGGGCACTTTACCCACTCCGAGTAGAGTGGCGGTGTGTTCTCTAATTGATTTAACGCAGAGCAAAGAATTGCTCAGTTCTACATCCAGGCCTGATACCGCATGGTTCTTTCTTTCCTTCATCAACTTTGATCTCCCTGCATTGTGTTGATTTTGGCCGTGTTTGGCCTGAGCAATAAAGCATAGAAAATTCTTTATTGAATGTCTGGACCTCCATTCACTCCTGCTGTTCTCACAAATTGCACCCCTAGACATTGCCAAGGTGACCTAGCAGGCCGATCCCAAAATCAACCAGCGGCTCCTTCGGGGGTAGTGCTACACTAACAACAGAAGTGCCTGGAAGACTGCTCTGAGTTCCAGTATATTCAAAATCACTCCGTGTGATTGCAATCACCACTGTCCCTGGGTCGCTTGGTATGGATAGTAAGCATCCCATCCTTCCAGACTGGCGTCCGATGTGACTCTCTCCAGTTGCAGAGGAACTATAGTTTGATGTCTTCTGTGTGCCATTGGGCGCATTGGACCATAGGGAAAATGGCAGTCATGGAACTCAGTTGGCTGGTAGAGAATATGCTGTTTGTAGTAGCTTAATTTTTTGGACGGTCTACTTTCTCCTGAGGAAGTTCTATTATATTTGCCTCTGTGTTCAACTCTGCACCCAGGAAGGTAATTTTTTGGGAAGACTGAAGATTGCTGTTTTCCCAATGTATTAGCCAAGTAGCCAACCGAAGCGTTGAAGCTTCATGATCAGTATTTTTCGATGTCGGATGAGTCTTTGTTGACTGTCGGCCAGAAGAAGAAAGTCGTACAGATAATGGTGGATTCTCAATCCTTTCTCCCTCAAGAAGGCAATTACTGGTAATAGGATCTTTGTAAATGTTCTGGGAAAAAAAGCTTTTTTTTTCCCAGACGAAAACCGCAATGATTTCAATGAAAATCGAACATTGAGTTCACGTACGACAACATTTTTATACTCTGCACATCCAGCTTTTGTCGGACTGTCAAAAGCACCGTACTAACGATCCGAAAATCGGCAGATCGTTCATCAGACAAAATTTTACTTCCGATTATTATATCGTGTGTATGGGCTTTTCGATGCACTAGCAGAGTTGGAGGACTTTAAAGGGGTTTTAAAGCTTCCTGTTTTTTCACCTTAATCCTTGCATTAAGGTGAAAAAACACCTTGCACTCTCGGGCCCCCCAACCCCCCGTTTTACTTACCTGGGCACGATCCCATGATGGTTTCCCCCAGCTTGAGGCGACTCTTCATTGGAGATTGATAGCAGTGCAGCCATTGGCTCCCACTGCTGTCAATCAAAGCAATGACACGTGCAGTGCGTAGGGCCGAGTTATACAGTCGGCGGCTATGGCCGCCGACTGTATCACGGGAGCGTGCCCACAAGCTAACCCCCTTGGGAGAGAGCTTCCCAGAACGGGGGTTAGCTGTTGCGGGGAGGAGCCGAGACAGCCGCCAAGGGACCCCAGAAGACATGGATCGGGGCCACTTTGTGCAAAACGAATTGCACAGTGGAGGTAAGTATGGTATGTTTGTTATTAAACAGAAAAAAAAATACTTTTACAACCCCTTTAACCACTTCCATACAGGGCACTTACGCACCTTCCCGCCCAAGCCAATTTTCAGCTTTCAGCACTGTCGCACTTTGAATGGCAATTGCGCGGTCATGCTACACTGTACCCAAACAAAATTGGCGTCCTTTTTTCCCCACAAATAGAGCTTTCTTTTGGTGGTATTTGATCACCTCTGCGTTTTTTTTTTGCGCAACAACTAAAAAAAGACTGAAAATTTTGAAAAAAATATACGTTTTTATTTTTTTCTGTAATTTTTTTGTAAATAAGTAAGTTTTCTCTTTCAATTACGGGCACTGATATGGCGGCACTGATGGGCACAGATGAGATGGCACTGATGGACATCGATGAGGTAGTACTGACGGGCACAGATGAGGTGGCACTGATTGGCGGCGCTGGTATGCGGCACTGATGGGCACTCATAGGTGGCACTGATGGGCACACATAGGCGGCACTGATTGGCACACATAGGCGGCACTGATGGGCACTCATGGGCGGCACTGATGGGCGGCACTGATGGGCACTCATGGGCGGCACTGATGGGCACTCATGGGCGGCACTGGGCACTCATAGGCGGCACAGATGGGCACTCATGGGCGGCACTTATGGGTGGCACAGATGGGCACTGTGGGGTGGCACAGATGGGCACTGTGTGGTGGCACTGATGGACACTGTGGGGCGGCACTGATGGACACTGTGCGGCGGCACTGATGGACACTGTGGGGCGGCACTGATGGACATTGTGGGGCGGCACTGATTTACTTATGTTGCCAGTCAGTGCCCATTTGTGGGCACTGATTGGCATCTTTTTTTTTTCCAGACCTTTTTTTTTCCAGACTTTTTTTTTAGACTTTTTTTGCCCCCTTTTTTTTTTCTTCCCTGGTGGTCCATGTGGCGATCTGATGGGGGGCTGCGCTGATAAACAATCAGCGCGAACCCCCCCTGTCAGGAGAGCCGCTGATCGGCTCTCCTCTACTCGCGTCTGTCAGACGCGAGTGAGGAAGAGCCATCAACGGCTCTTCCTGTTTACATCGTGATCAGCCGTGATTGGACAAGGCTGATCACGTGGTAAAGAGTCTCCGTGAGAGACTCTTTACCGAGATCGGTGTTGCGGGGTGTCAGACTGACACCCTGCAACAACGATCGCCGCGATGCGCGCCCCCGGGGGCGCGCATCGGCTCAGAATCCTGAGGACGTCATATGACGTCCAGTCAGGGTTCTACAACCACTTTGTCGCCGTCAATATGTCATTGGCGGGCGGCAAGTGGTTAAGCTTGATACACACAAGCTGAAAATCGGCCAGTTCAACAGAAACCGACTGAAATTCGGCCCTTGTGTACACCAACCTGTCTGACAGAAGCCAGCTAAATGGAAAACCAGCACCCAAACGGCATCTGATCGGCATTGGCAGTCAATGACTGAGAGCGCTGACTGGTGTGTTCTGGCGGGGTGCAGTCTCCTTGTTAGAACAAAATAGCTCAGTGGGGAGATCGCTGTACTAACATTGGATACTTGGTACAGCAAGCTCCTCCCGAGCTCCTCAGTCTTTTTTCGTTTAGCCTGCTGTATTGAACGAAAAAAAAAATTATAGGGCCAGATTCACACTGGACTTACGACGGCGTATCTCCACGTACGCTGTCGTAAGTCCGAATGTGAGCCGTCGTATCTATGCGCCTGATTCTTAGAATCAGTTACGCATAGATTTGGCCAAGATACGAGCGGCGTAAGTCTCCTACGCCGTCGCATCTTGGGTGCATATTTATGCTGGCTGCAAGGGGCGCTTCCGTAGATTTACTCGTTGAATATATAAACTAGGTAGATACGCCGATTCTCGAACGTACTTGCGCCCGCTACGCTGTTTACGTTAGGCTTATGTGTCCGGCGTGAAGTTACCCCTGTTATATGAGACGCAGCCAATGCAAAGTATGGACGTCGGCAAGCGTATCTTTTTACGCTGTTTACGTAAGTCGTACATGAATGGGGCTGTGCGTAGGTTACGTTCACGTCACAGGCATTGGGCCTGGCGTATCTTATGGAGTAAATTCGACGTGATACTGAGCATGCGCGCGCATGCGCCGTACGATCGACGCTTCATTTGCATGGGGTCACGGCTCATTTTAATAAAACACGCCCACCTCTTCCACATTTGAATTAGGCGGGCTTACGCCGGCCGATTTACGCTACGCCGCCACAACTTACGGAGCAAGTGCTTTGTGAATACTGCACTTGCCTGTCTAAGTTGCGGAGGCGTAGCGTAAATAGGATACACTACGCCCAACTAAAGATATGGGGCCAGATTCACAAAGAGATATGACGGTGTATCTCCAGATACACCGTCGTATCTCTGACTTACACTGGTCCTATCTATGCGTCTGATTCAAAGGGCCAGATTCACAAAGAGATACGACGGTGTATCTACAGATACACCATCGTATCTCTGACTTACACTGGTCCTATCTATGCGCCTGATTCATAGAATCAGTTACGCATAGATAGGGCTTAGATCCGACAGTGTTACAATGTGTTACACTGTCGGATCTTATTTTCGATTTAAAAAGGGCGCCGGGGGCGTTCCCGCTGATTTACCTTGAATAATATGTAAATCAGCGAGATACGCAAATTCACGAACGTACGCGGACCCGACGCAGTCTTCTTACGACGTTTCCGTAGCGGCTTTCCCGTCGTATACTTACCCCTGCTTTTATCAGGCGCAGCCAATGTTAAGTATAGCCGGCGTTCCCGCGTCGAATTTGAATTTTCTAACGTCGTTTGCGTACGCCGATTCACAAACACGCACGTCGCAAGTCACGCTCACGTCGAAACCACTGACGTCCTAGTGACGTCAGTGGGAGCAATGCACGCCGGGAAATTCCCCAGACGGCGCATGCGCATTTAAATCGGCGCGGGAACGCGCCTGATTTAAATAGTACACTCCCCCTAGCCGCGGAATTTGAATTCCGCCGGGGGATTTAGGATCCGCCGCCGCAAGTTTGGAGGTAAGTGGTTTGTGAATTAGCCACTTGCCTCTCAAACTTGCGGGAGCGGATCTTAAATCACGTAGATCGAGCGGATCTATAGATCCGCTGATCTACGTTAATCTGGCCCATAGAATCAGTTACGCATAGATATGGCTAAGATCCAACAGTGTTACACTGTGTTACACTATCGGATCTTATTTTCAATTTGAAAATGGCGCCGGGGGCGTTCCCGCTGATTTACGTAGAATAATATGTAAATCAGCGAGATACGCAAATTCACGAACGTACGCGGACCCGACGCAGTGTTCTTACGATGTTTCCGTAGCGGCTTTCCGCGGACTTTAAATTCCGCCGGGGGTTTTACGATCCGCCGCCGCAAGTTTGGAGATAAGTGGTTTGTGAATTACCCACTTGCCTCGCAAACTTGCGGGAGCGGATCTTAAATCAGGTAGATCGAGCGGATCTAAAGATCCGCTGATCTACGTGAATCTGGCCCAGGCTCTCCATTTCTTGTGAAAAAAAAGATACGCTCTCCTGCGTGAATCTGGCCCATAGTGTGTATCAGGTATAGCTAATAAAAAGAAAGCCAAACTCCAGCTAACACTTTTTAGGATAAAGTTGTTTTTTTTTATAAATGAATAAAAGCTGACCATTGTAAGCATCCCTGTCAGTGGTAAATGGTTTGTCTCAAACCTCTTACCTCCGCTCAACAGCTTGTTCTAGGCTCTTTCACATGTACACCTAAATTCTAACAGGCCATACACATGCTGCAGTACTTTCAAGTAGGCTTGCATATATAAGGATTGGTGAACTGAAATGTAATTCAGATTTGTTTTTAGGTTTAACCACTTCAGATCCGCGCTATAGTAAAAATACGTCTGCAGCGCGGACCTGAAGTGCCAAGTGGCCGTTTTTAAACGGCCTGTCGTTTCTCTGCTGGAAGCGCGTCCCCGCGATCGCGCTTCTGCAGAAAACTGTGTTGGCCGTGTCCCTCGGACACAGCCAATCACAGATCGTGCTGAATGGCCAATCACAGCGGCCATTCAGCATTCGATCTAGCCGTCCAATGAGAGATGATCTCGAATGTAAACAAATGAGATCATCTCTCATCGCCGGCTTTCTCTCCTTACACACAGACCGCGTGTGAGGAGAGAAAGCCTTTTACAGTGCAATCCATCGTTACAGTCTAAAAAAAAAAAACAGTGAGTGACACAAACACTACCCACAGTCCCTGCCAGTGCCACCTTCCAGTGCCACCTTCCAGTGCCATCAGCCAGTGCCACCAGCCAGTGCATTTATCAGAGCCACCTGCCCCTGCCATCAGTGCCACCTGCCCCTGCCATCAGTGCCACCTGCCCCTGCCATCAGTGCCACCTGCCCCTGCCATCAGTGCCACCTGCCAAAAGTGCAATCTGCCAAAAGTGCAATCTGCCAAAAGTGCAATCTGCCAAAAGTGCCACCTGCCAGTGCCACCTGCCCGTGCCATCTGCCCGTGCCATCAGTGCCGTCAGCCATCAGTGCCACCTGCCGCCAGTGCCACCTGCCCGTGCCACCTGCCCGTGCCATCTGCCCGTGCCATCAGTGCCGTCAGCCATCAGTGCCACCTGCCATCAGTGCCACCTGCCGCCAGTGCCACCTGCCCGTGCCATCTGCCCGTGCCATCTGCCCGTGCCATCAGTGCCGTCAGCCATCAGTGCCACCTGCCATCAGTGCCACCTGCCATCAGTGCTACCTGCCATCAGTGCCATCTGCCATCTGCCCGTGCCATCTGCCAGTCCCATTTGCCGTCAGTGCCACCTGTCAGTGTCATCAGTGCCACGTGCCATCTTTTGTCATGGCTAAAAGATCTTTTTCACTTACGGAGGCATACGAAATTATTGCGGCCGACGAGAGCAACGGGGAGCTCTGCGATTCGGATTCCTCCGCAAGGTCAGACGCCGGATCTGATGTTGACTATGAGCCGATAGTTAGCAGTGAAGAGGAAGAGGAGGAAGAGGAGGAAGAGGGGGAAGATGAGGAAGAGGAGGAAGAGGGGGAAGATGAGGAAGAGGAGGAAGAAGAGGAAGAAGAGGAGAAAGAGGAAGAAGAGGAAGAAGAGGAGGAAGAGGGTCCGCCCGCCAGACGAAGGCGTATTGCTAAGGAGGCAGTGCCATCCACCAGCACTGCTGTGCCATCCACCAGCACTGCTGTGCCATCCACCAGCACTGCTGTGCCATCCACCAGCACCGCTGTGCCATCCACCAGAACCGCAACACCTCGTCAAGCAAGGTCACGTACCAGTAGGTCCCATGCCAGCCTTCCCTATTCCCTTCAGTACCCCTTGTGGCTTCCTCCTAATTCAGGAGAAGCCAACATTCCCCCTTTCACTGCCCAGCCAGGAGTCCAAGTGGACACAGAAAATTTTGCCCCAATAGATTTTTTCAGTTTAATTTTTACTGAGGACTTGCTTTCCTCAATTGTTTCCCAGTCCAATCTCTATGCCCAACAATTTATTTCCAGTCACCCCACATCCTATTATGCCCGTCCCTTCCAATGGAGACCCCTTACAGTGGAAGAGTTTAAAATTTTTTTGGGCCTCGTATTCTGTATGGGACTAAACCACAAAAACGAAGTACGTTCATATTGGTCAAAACGCCCCATATACCACATGCCCGTCTTTTCCTCAAAAATGCCCAGGTCCAGATATCAAATGATCATGCGATTCCTACACTATAGTGACAATACCCAGTGCCCTCCCCGAGATGACCCAAATTTTGACAAACTTTATAAGATTCGGCCACTACTAGATTATTTTTCCCAAATTTTCCCCCAGTTGTTTACCCCGGACCAAAACATCTGTGTTGACGAGTCACTTGTCAAATTTTCTGGCAGGCTCGGCATAAAGCAATTTATGCCCTCCAAAAGGGCCCGCTATGGAGTGAAGCTCTACAAATTATGTGACCGTGCCACCGGATATACCTATGCCTTCAACATATATGAAGGAAAGGACAGCCAGCTACACCCCCCTAATTGCCCAGACTACATAGGAACCAACGGGAAAATTGTTTGGCAACTCCTAAACCCGCTCATGGAGAAAGGCTACCACTTGTATGTGGACAATTTCTACACAAGTTTGCCCCTTTTCCGAAACCTGTATAGAAAGAAGACACCCGCATGCGGCACCGTACGGTCGAACCGGAAGGGCTTTCCTCAAAGCCTCGTCACCAAGAAGCTAAGAAAAGGGGAGACGGCGAGTGCACGCAATGAGGAAGTTCTGGCCGTGAAATGGAGGGACAAAAGGGATGTGTACGTGCTTTCTACCATCCACAACAATACATGCGTTACCATCAGAAGGAGGAATGGGCAAATCCAGAAACCTAAATGTATCCACGAATACAATAAGTTCATGGGGGGTGTCGATTTCAATGATCAAATGATCGAGCCCTACCTTTCCACAAGACGATCATACCAGTGGTATAAAAAAGTTTCAATTTACTTATTCAATTTGGCCATATACAACACGTACGTATTATATCGAAAATCCACTCCAAGACCCAAATCCTACCTGTACTTCCAGGAGGAAATCACCACTGCCCTTTTATACACCAGCAACCCACCAGCAACCATTCGATCCGATGTGGTAAGCCGACTCTACGAGCGCCACTTCCCAGATAAAATCCCTCCCGGACCAACAGGCCGAAATTCCCAAAAAAAATGCCGGGTGTGCTCCAAAGATGGAGTGAGAAGAGACACCCGTTTTTATTGTGCCCAATGCCCTTCCCAACCAGGCCTCTGCATAGACGGCTGTTTCCGCCGTTATCATTCCTTACTAAATTATTAGTCACTTCCTGCCATTTACCTTTACACCCCTTATGCCTCTGCTTGCTCTGTATTTGACCCTGGCTTGTTATTTGACCACGATTCTGCCTACCGATTTTGTTTATACCTCTGCCTGATATGGAACTGACCCTGGACTGTTATTTGACCACGCTTTTGCCTACCGATTCTGTTTATACCTCTGCCTGATATGGAACTGACCCTGGACTGTTATTTGACCACGCTTATGCCTACCGATTCTGTTTATACCTCTGCCTGATCTGGAACTGACCCTGGACCGTTTGACCATTCTTTTTGCCTGCCTCTTGGACTGATCTTTTACCCTGCCAGTGGACTAGTGGGATTCAAAGCACAGGGGTCTCACATGTGAGGGGCTCCAGAATTGTTTTTCTGGATGAAGAAAACGATTGTTTTTGTTTTCTCATTCTAGATTAGGGTCTGGTTGCCCGGAGGCTTCAAAGAGATTTGGGTGGGAGAAGCCTCTACCCCTGTCCCCATTCTGTCCTGAACGAGGCCCTACTTCTGCCTGCTGCCTGTAGGACCTATGCCATCATGCCTGTTGCCTGGACAATTGCATTTTCTTTTGCTGACCAAGTCCCTGCCTGCTGCCTGGACCAGTGCTATCGTCCCGTGGACAACTGCGCTACTAAAACCACAGGTACATTTTTTGTTTACCCTTTGCTTAGCATAATGTATTTTGGTGTGTAATTCTTGTCATGTGTATGCTATGTGTCCCTAGAACACCGGTTGGTCTTCCTTGCATGTTGGGCCTCTGTATGTGGTCAGGCTGTGAAAAAGTCCCACACATGTGGTATCGCCATACTCAGGAGGAGCAGCAGAATGTATTTTGGGGTGTAATGTTTGCTATGTACAGGCTATGTGTTGGCAATATCTTATAAATGGACAACTTTGCATAAAAAAATTGCGTTTTCATTTTTTTTCCACATTTTCCAGAAACGTTTGGAAAAAAATGAATCGTTCAAAAGACTCATTATGCCTCATAGATTATATGTTGGGGTGCTAGCTTTCCAAAATGGGGTCACTTTGTGGGCATTTCCATTGTCCAGGTGCTCTAGGGCCTTCAAAAGTGTAATAGGTAGTCAACAAGTTAGATGTGTAATTTATGCTCCTAGAACACCTGATGGTGCTCCCTGCATATTGGGGCTCTGTATGTGGCCAGGCTGTGAAAAAGTCCCACACATGTGGTATCGCCATACTCAGGGGGAGTAGCAGAATGTATTTTGGGGTGTAATTTTTGCTATGTACAGGCTATGTGTTGGCAATATCTTATAAATGGACAACTTTGCGTAAAAAAAATGCGTTTTCATTTTTTTCCCACATTTTCCAAAAACGTTTGGAAAAAAATGAATCGTTCAAAAGACACATTATGCCTCATAGATTATACGTTGGGGTGTTAGCTTTCCAAAATGGGGTCACTTTGTGGGCATTTCCATTGTCCAGGTGCTCCAGGGCCTTCAAAAATGTAATAGGTAGTCAACAAGTTAGATGTGTAATTTATGCTCCTAGAACACCTGATGGTGCTCCCTGCATATTGGGGCTCTGTATGTGGCCAGGCTGTGAAAAAGTCCCACACATGTGGTATCGCCATACTCAGGGGGAGTAGCAGAATGTATTTTGGGGTGTAATTTTTGCTATGTACAGGCTATGTGTTGGCAATATCTTATAAATGGACAACTTTGCGTAAAAAAAAATGTGTTTTCATTTTTTTCCCACATTTTCCAAAAACGTTTGGAAAAAAATGAATCGTTCAAAAGACTCATTATGCCTCATAGATTATACGTTGGGGTGTTAGCTTTCCAAAATGGGGTCACTTTGTGGGCATTTCCATTGTCCAGGTGCTCCAGGGCCTTCAAAAGTGTAATAGGTAGTCAACAAGTTAGATGTGTAATTTATGCTCCTAGAACACCTGATGGTGCTCCCTGCATATTGGGGCTCTGTATGTGGTCAGGCTGTAAAAAAGTCTCACACATGTGGTATCGCCATACTCGGGAGGAGTAGCAGAATGTATTTTTGGGTGTCATTTGTGGTATACACATGCCATGTGAGAGAAATAACCTATTACAATGACAATTTTGTGAGGGGGAAAAAATAAATAAAAAAAATATTCATTTTGCAAAGAATTGTGGGAAAAAATTACAACATCAAAAACCTCATCATGCATCTTACTAAATACCTTGGAATGTCTACTTTCTAAAAAGGGGTCATTTGGGGGGTATTTGTACTTTCCTGGCGTGTTCAGGGCCCCAAGAAATGAGATAGGCACCGGTACAACAGGTGTGATATTTTTTTTATGATTTGCACCATAGCTTGTAGACTCTCTAACTTTCACAAAGAGCAAATAATATCCACTAATTTGGGTTATTTTTACCAAAGACATGTAGCAGTATAAATTGTGGCCAAAATTTATGAAGAAAAATTAATATTTTGCTAAATTTTATCGCATAAACTAAGAAAAATTCATTTTTTTTCAAAATTTTCCGCCTTTTTTCATTTATAGCGCAAAAAAAAAAAAGTCCAGAGGTGATCAAATACCACCAAAAGAAAGCTCTGTTTCTATGAAAAAAAGGACAAAAAATTCATTTGGATACAATGTTGTATGACTGAGTAATTAACATTCAAAGTGTGAGAGTGCTGAAAGCTGAAAATTGCTCCGGGAACGAAGGTGGTTTAAGTGCCCAGTAAGCAAGTGGTTAATACCTCTTTAACTAATGCAAATTCCTCTTACCATCATGAGCACACCGTAGGCTGCCAATAGTCCTTCCCAGAGCTTTTTTTCTCATAAAATGGGTGCAGGAACTCAACCACGACCCCATTCAGTTATCACAAACAGTAGAAGGGTCTTAAAGGGGCATTAAATACCAGGATTGCATTACATACAGAGTGCAGAGTTCAGGGGGGGTTACACACAGAGTGCAGAGCTGTCACTTGTAAACACAGAAACCAGACTTCTGTGTTTACAAGTGATTGTGGCGAGCAGGCACCAAAGGGTCTGAGCCAGAGGTGGTGGAACTGAGTTGCACCAAGTTCCCCCTGAATAAAGCCCTGGTCCTTCCACTAAATCAGAGTACATGCTTGCCCCTTCCCTTAGCTATTGATTTGGAAGATACAGCTTGTGTTCTGGCCACTTTATGTCCTATGTACGTCTTTCAGAATATGACTGCTGTCAGAAGACAAGAAATATGCTAAAGCATTATTCCACATGTACAGGCACTGCCAACACCAATCATACTGTCATCCCCCAGACATATACAGTGTTAAATAATGGAACCGTACAAGTACTTACCATGATAGAAAAATCCAACAAAAAGTAAGAGTCTACATAAAGCACAGATGTTTGACCTCATATCAATATCGTATCCTGCCCTCTGATCTTCTGCACTTCTTTATTTATTCTGCAACTCTTTCTCAAAGGAACTTCAACATTTCCTGTTTCCTTTCAATGTATCTGTGAACATTTTCTCATCACACGGCTAAGGAGATATGTCGAAGTGTGTGTTTAGGAAGTGATGTAACTCACTCCAGGCTTGTTGAAACAGCTACATACCAAGAAGAAAAAGGTTACGACTAGCACCTGGATCACCCACTGGTCAGAACTTGAAGGGTTTTCTTTTTTGAATAGACTTTTCTTTCCTTTGTTTTGCTTGCACTCTAGGATCAGTAACCTACAACATGCCTGAGTACTCTTCGGTATGGCTATGTTCTTAGAAAAAATGCTTCCAATATACTTGAATTTAGGCTGGGTTCACACGTATGCGCTTGCAGACTTTGCATGTGATTCGCACCGCATTCCTGCAATGTCTGTGCGATGCGACTTCAGCCATACAGTTTATTTGGCTGACATTGCATTGCATTTGCACCGTAATGCTACAGGACACTTTTTTTGGTCCGCACTGGAATCAGATGAACACCCATGCGATACGATTCCATCCAAGTCCACAGTTCTGCAAACTGATTTGAGGGTGTCATTATTTTTATATTTACACCTGCAGAGGTTCACACAGTGCAGAGTGAACTGCTTGCAATTCAGGGCCAGATTCACAAAAGAGATACGACGGCGTATCTCCTGATACGCCGTCGTATCTCTGAGATACGATTGTCGTATCTCAATGCGCCTGATTCATAGAATCAGGTTACGCATAGATAGCCCTAAGATCCGACAGGTGTAACTGTGTTACACCGTCGGATCTTAGGCTGCAATTCTAGGCCGGCCCGCTAGGTGGCGATTCCATTGCGGTCGGCGTAGAATATGCAAATGACTAGTTACGCCGATTCACGAACGTCCGCTTTGCCCGCCGATCTAAATTTACGTCGTTTCCGTAGAGATGCGTCACGTAAAACTAAGCATGCCCTCTAGGTGGTCTAAGCAATGTTAAGTATGGCGTTCCCGCATCGCATTTTTAAATTTCACGTTGTTTGCGTAAGTCGTCCGTGAATGGCGCTGGACGGCATTTACGTTAACGTCGAAACCAATGACGTCCTTGCGACGTCATTTAGCGCAATGCACGTCAGGAAATTTTAGGGACGGAGCATGCGCAGTAGGTTCGGCGCGGGAACGCGCCTAATTTAAATGGTGCCCGCCCCATTTGAATTAGGCGGGCTTGCGCCGAGCGGATTTGCGCTACGCCGCCGCAAGTTTACAGGTAAGTGCTTTGTGAATCAGGCACTTACGCTGTAAACCTGCGGCGGTGTAACGTAAATGGGATACGTTACTGCCCCTCAGATGCTATCCAAGGAATCGCTGTGGTTCCTGCAATGCACCAAGTTGAACCTAGCCTAAATCTGAAATACTAGAATACTAGAAGTTTTGGAATAATATTTTTAATAGAGTTGTCCTGATACCACTTTTTTAAGACTGAGTACAAGTACCGATACTTTTTTTCAAGTACTCGCTGATACCAATACTTTTTTTTTTATCTCATGTGACAGTAGCACGAGTGTCAGTATTTTTATTTATTTTTTACAATTTCTTTTGTTATTTTTTACAATTTCTTTTTTTTTATTAATATTTTTTTTTATCGGCCCTGTTGGGGGGCTTTGGTGAGATATCAGGGGTCTTAACCAACCTCCGACATCTCCCCTTTAAGACAGGAAAAGGGACTAAGGACACAGATTCCCCAGTCCCTTTCTCGGCAGCCTCAGCTGCGCTGAAAATGAATGGAGAGAAGACAGCGGCTCCTCTTCATTCATAAACTGAAACATTCTAAACACAGTTAACGATGTTTCAGTTATGTGAATGGACAGAGTCAGTGATTACTGACTCTGTACATCCCGAATAGTAAGGAGCCGGATTTACCGGCTCCTACCTCCGCTCTCCATTCCTGATAGATCGAGGAAGTGGAGGAGGAGACAGCAGAACAGGGGGAGAGAGCAGCATGGAGGGGGACACAGAGGGAGACCGCAGCATGGATGGGGACACTGAGGGAGACCGCAGCATAGAGGGGGACACGGAGGGAGACCGCAGCATGGAGGGGGACACGGAGGGAGACCGCAGCATGGAGGGGGACATGGAGGGAGACCGCAGCATGGAGGGAGACTGCAGCATGGAGGGGGACACGGAGGGAGACCGCAGCATGGAGGGGGACACGGAGGGAGACCGCAGCATGAAAGGGGATACGGAGGGAGACCGCAGCATGAAAGGGGATACGGAGGGAGACCGCAGCATGGAGGAGGACACGGAGGGAGACCGCAGCATGGAGGGGGACACGGAGGGAGACCGCAGCATGGAGGGAGACTGCAGCATGGAGGGGGACACGGAGGGAGACCGCAGCATGGAGGGGGACACGGAGGGAGACCACAGCATGAAAGGGGATACGGAGGGAGACCGCAGCATGGAGGAGGACACAGAGGGAGAGCGCAGCATGGAGGAGGACACGGAAGGAGAGTGCAGCATGGAGGGGGACACGGAGGGAGGGAGACAGCAGCAAAACGGAGGGGGGCTGGATGAGGATACGGGGTGATCAGCAATGATCGTGTGTGGGGGAGTTACAAGCACTGATCACCGTTGATTTTAAAGCAGCTGAAAGACGCGCGGGTGGGAGAAGCGGAGAAACAACTTTTTCGAGCGTTGTCTCGCAAGACGAACCGGACTCAAGCCTCTGGGGTGTGCAGTACCGCATGTGGCCAGAGGTGACGCTTGGAGACACTCGGTTTCCAAGTGTCTCTGAGTGTCTGTGAGCGGTCTCCAAGCATCTCTGAGTGTTTCTGAGTGTCTCAGGCGTACCCGCACCTCTGACCACATGCGGTACTGCATACACCAGAAGTGGCACTGGAACGCATTATCTGAGTTTCCATTGATTCCTATAGGAAACTCGTTATGATATACGAGTCCTTTGTCTGCCGAAAACAGGTCACAGGGGTGCAAAATTAACTGCACTTCTGTGATCCACAGGAGAAGTACAGCCAAATGAGCTTTGGCTGTTCTTGTCCTTTAAAACATTAACCACACAAAAAATAAGTATTAAAGCTAAACTCCCAGCACAAACATTTAAGGAAAAGTACAGCCAAAGCTTGTTTGGCTGTACTTTCCCTATGGATCACAGAAGTGTAGTTAGTTCTGCACTCCTGTGACCCGTTTGGTGTCACTGTGCCGGTCCAGGCTCAGGCAAGATTGCGAAATGAGGCGCAGGCCCACATTCCTGGACCTGCACCCAGCTCAGCCTCTCAGTGAGCCCAGAAGAGCCTGAGCCGGCCGCTCCCACCCCTTCCACAGAACAGTGCTCCAGTGAGCAAGGAGGGGAAGAGAAGACAGCAGTGACTGCCCAGCGCTCTACTTAGGGAGCCCTGAGAATCGAGCGATCAGCAGTGTTTGATCGCTCGGTTCTCAGTGTTAGAGCAGGCGATGGACAGATGCAGCATCCACCTAGGTAAATATGATTCCGGGTAAAAACTCCATACTTCTCTAATAGCCACAACGGATAGACAGGTAAATTAATTTTGTGTGCACCAAATGCCTTTCCAAACTCGGATATAATTTTGGAAATGTAGCAGTGACATCTTCACTATGCTGTACATAGCTTGTGTATAGAGCAGGGCTGTGGGAGGTGCCCAGCAGGAGCTGCGGAGTGCTGAGACAAGACCAGTCCCCTTGTACAAGGAGAGAAAGCAGCAGTAAGCAGATTGTATTACAAGAAGCTCCTGCATAGGGGTAAAGTGTCACACTGGATTATTGCCAGGATCTGGAACAGCGCGCTAAGTACACGATTGCAATGCACATATTCGCCAAAACGCCATGGATCATCAAATATCGTCTGAAGCTTTTATTGTAGAAAGATCACATCACAAAGGACCAAGTGCAATGTTTCAGAGCCATGCAGGACCAAGGCTAAGAAACATGTCCGCTGGAAGCCTGTCCGTCGGACATGTTCGGTCGTCTGTACAGACTGACCGGACATGTCCAGACTGACCGGACATGTCCGCTCGGCCGAAAGCCCTCGCATGCGCTCGAAGTGATTCGACGCATGCGTGGAAGCATTGACCTTCCAGGGCCGCGCACGTCGCTGCGTCATCGTGACGGCGCGGCCACGTCACCGCGTATCGTGTCCGCGCGGATTTCTGTTTGATGGTGTGTACAACCATCAGACAGAAATCTCCGAGCGGACATGTCCGATGAAAACGGTCCGGCGGACCGTTTTCATCGGACAGTCCGTCCGTGTGTACGAGGCCTTAGGGGTTCTCCATGGAGAGGTGGTTAAAGAAAGAAATGTCTGCGCCAAACACCCAGTCTCTTTTTCTCCCTTATCCAGAGAGGGTTTTTATTAAAGCAAACTTCAGAAAAGAGGAATGGAGGGTTAGGGGAGATTCAGGCATCTTACTTGCGAATCACAAATATTCTCTTACGTCCAGAGGAACAACTGTCTCCACTCTGGACTCAGCAACCACAGCAACTAGCAGCCGGTGCGAAGCTCGATCAAAGATAGTCTCTGCCACAGACCTGATGAAAATAGAATTGTCTCAATGGTCTCTGCCACAGACCTGTGTAACCGCGCTATGGGTTAAATTCTGAAGGAAAAGAACACCGCTCACAGTGCCAGGATCTCTCAGCCATTCCGGCAGCACTGTGAGGTAATTGTTGATCCTGATGCATCCTTCAATTTAGGACCATCCCTGGATTAGTAGGCCCCAAAAGCTCCTGGGCCTTCTTCTCTGTAACTGAGCCTTAGGCCAATGTGTCCCCGAGGCGAGAAACGCCAACACATCCCTTAGGCCAGGAGGGCTCTCAGATCCGGAAAAACCAACCCCACAAAATGGTGTCTGCCCATTAAGTACCCTCTCCCAGAATGCACAGCAGGTTGACCACTCCCTCTGAGCCACTTCTGAAAAAGGAGTACCCAATACATTCAACCTGTTGCATTTCCAACCTTGACCAGTGGTGACAGTGACACCTACTGTCAAGTGGAAAAACGTGCAACCACAATTTAAATACAATCTTTCTGAGCCAAACTTTTGCTCCGACAAACTATAATGTTAACATATTGCACCCATTCATTGGGAGCAGGGTGCTACATGTGTATTATTGATTGATAGTTGACAAAAGTCATTTATTATTGTATCATTTGGGCAGCACAATCACCTAGGGCCAGATCCACATACAATTGCATCGGCGTAGCGTATCAGAGATACACTACGCCGCCGTACCTTACCTGGTGTATATTCGAATCCTCAGCGAGTTCGCGCCTTAAGTTACGGAATCGCTAATTTGCATACCCAACGCGGAAAACGCCACCCAGCGGACGCCGAAGTATTGCATCTTAGATACGAAGGCGTACGAAGACGTACACCTGTCGGATCTAACCCAGAAGCCGTCGTATCTTGTTTTGAGGATTCAAAACAACGATACGACGCTGGAAATTTGAAAGTATGCCGGCGTATCAGTAGATACGCTGGCGTACTTCGTCTGTGGATCTGGCCCCTACTCTACATTTTCTCATAGCAGCAACCATTAATTAGATAATTTGGAACGTGTGGAAAGGGAATATTGACATGCACATTGGTGCGCCATTTGTTAGGTTAAAACAGGCAGTGAAGAGGTATATATATATTAAATTGTTGGACCTGTTCTAGAGACAGTTTGTCATATCCACATACCCAGAAAACATTTAAGAAAAAAAGGAGATTGGGAGGACACTACTCTCCCAAAGGTGATAGGACTAACGGATATGTCACTGTCATTGAGGTAAGCACATACACAGTTTATCATAAAAGTATGAATTTATTACAAAAAGCATAAAATATTGTTTTTTTTTAACATTAAACATAAGATTATATGGAACATTGGCCACAATTGATACTCAATCCAAAAAAATCTTAAAAAATGCCTGTGCATCTGGTAAGCCAACGCGTTTTGCAGAATCAAAGACTGCTTCTTCTGGGCAACTGTACAGACATCTAAATCGTCAATCAAATTACAAAAAACATCATAGAAATAACATTAGTATTTTAATTTTTAACATGTGTGTATATATATATATATATATATATATATATATATATATATATATATATATATATATATATATATATATTTATATCATAGGTGTGTGCAGCCTATTGCATTAGGGTGTGCACCCCAAAGCTCAAACATATTTGCATGTGTATATACAGTATACTGATGGTATCAGCAGAGCGGTGGACGGTGTCAGTAGGGAAGAGGACAGTGTCAGTATTTTTTTTTTTTTTTTTTGTCTTTCTAGGAGCCCCATTAGGGAGCTTTGGTGAAATATTGGGGGTATATTTCTGTGCATTACTGCATGTTTAACGCACTATATTCCAGTGTGTTACTGCACGTTTAATGCAGAATATTTCTGTGCATTAGTGCATGTTTAAAGTAGTATATTTTGGTGTGTTATGTGCCGTTTAATGCTGTATTTTTCTGTGCGTTAGTGCCAGTTTAATGTAGTATTTTTTGGTACAATGTGTACCACACAGGGTGATTAGGGTGTGCCCAGGCACACCTGGCACACCCTGTGCACACGCCTATGATTTATATATATAGTACAATATCATTATTAGAGGTATCACACCGCCTCCTTGCCACCAGCTCTGAAAAGCAATCTGAATGTGGGTCACTTTTCAAAGGTGAGAAGGTTTAAATGCAAGTCTAAACGTAGCCAGATATCCATTTTTTACATAGCTGTATCTAATGGAAATAGCACCTATGGCAAGCTCTGAACTTGCGCCCCATCCAAACATCTGACACCCATGTTTTAGATCATTTTATCATAATATCAACGAAAAATGCAAGTCAAGATTCAGTAATCTTTTAATAATTTAAGGCACTACATGAAAAAGCATTGACCCATTCATGCTCCAGGCTTCGGCCAGTTGACACTCACACTTCATTGTTGAGAGCATCACAGCTCCACCCTGTCTGCAATTTCCTTAAAGGGTCACTAAAGGAAAAAAAATGTTTTGCTGAAATGACTGTTTATTGGGTATAGAGACATAAAAGTTAACTGATTGCTTTTAAAAATGATTAAAAATTGAATTTAATCTATCATATAATGTGCCTCTAGTTTCACTTTCGGTTTTAAAGGACATACATGAAGTTCCGGGTGAGAGGTGAGTCGGGAAGACTCACAGAACAAAAACAAACAAATCAAGGGCAGTGTTTTGTTTTTAAAATGAATCTGATTGGTTCTGAGGAGTTTTAGACACACAGTAATGACAGCTTAGACCACCGTGAAAATCTCCCAGTACGATGGTTATAAGGAAACCAGGAAGTGTGGAGATCACAGCAGAATTACAGCCACTTCAAAGCAAAAACGAGCAATGAGGACATGAAACCAGTACTGCAGTAAGGTAAAGGAAGCTATTTAGCTAAAAAAAAAATTCCTTTAGTGACCCTTTAAGTTGGCAAACTTTCACAGACCCACGTAACTGCAAACGTACAGTACAGTAGGTGGCATCTTGTAAATGTTTGCACCATCCCCAGGGCCGCCAGTGGAAATAATAGAGCCCCGCAGCTGTCACTTTTTCCATTCCCTTGACCCCTACTTATTACAGCAGTGATCAGCAGTAGGGATGGGGTTTGGGTTTACGGCAGTTCAGACTTTGCACCAATCCCTGCCTTGTTTGTGTTTCATGGACTAGGTGAACTATCTGGGCTATTTGTTTGCAGAAACCTACTGCTGTTACTGCAGCAGGAAGTAATTAAAGCTGAACTCCCTGATAAGGAAATATATGTGTTCTTCCTTGAATCTTGGTGTGCTTTGTGTATTTGCTTCAGATCTGTACAGTAATCCAGTGTGAAACTTTACCTCTGTGCAGGAGCTTCCTGTAAAAAAAAAACTGTCACTGCTGCTCACTCATTGTGCAGTGTCACTGGTCTGGACTCCATCCCTCTGTAGCTTTCTGCAGGCAGCGTGTAGTGGGTAAAGTCTACATGACCCCTCCCACAGCTCTGCTACTTTTACAAGGTAATATCTGAGTTCACAAAGGCATTTGGTGATGGTAATACTACTGCTAATAAATGACAACTTCCCGCTGTTGGTTGCTAGGAGGCCGCCAGCTGCTGGTGGCTTAGCAACCACTATTCAGCTGCCTGTCGGTTTGAATTAAATTGTATACAAGCTGGTGGCCATCCCAGGTGACATCTCTAAGCAAATATGGTCATGGTCATATTTGGTCAGTGAAATTAGGTAGCTCCCAGCACCTTTGTTTATATCTAGCAATAGGGCCTGGAGCTGTCATTAGAGTCCACGCACATTTGGAATTTTTCCTTTCCAGAAGTCGCTGGCCATGTACATTGTGATTGGCGGTGGATCTGCATTCTGATTGATGGGGCATCTTTGTTTATTGTTTTTTTTTTTTTTTTAAACGTTTCAAAGTTGCGTGTGTTTATTCACATTCTAACCTTTTTCAGTGAATGAGTAACCAGAGGTAACCATTGCTAATTTACATTGCAGGGGGCCACATATTTTGGGGTCATCCTTTGGTAGACCTCCACATTCATGGGGCCAATCATGTGGGGAAGTGGCACTTGTTCTCACAAACATGGGGACTAGGTGCTTTGCCATGTATCCTCCCCATTTTGAGGACAGGTGGCATGGTATAATTGAGGAGATGGGATGGAGAGGGGCAAGGGTTGCCATCTCATCCCTTTAAAACCGAACACATATGAATTGTGTTCTGTGGCTAATTAAGGTGTTGAATAAACTCACTTGGTGCCTTATTAAATTTGCCTCAGAACCAGAGTAGTTCATATGTGTTCGGGTTTAAAGGGATGAGGTGGCAACCCTAGCGCCGCGGGGCACACACTTGCTACATTCCACTCTTTCTTGGCCAGCCAAGCTACATGCTCAGATAGTAGTCTGATGTGAATTTTGGGAGCAAGCCCTGTGATTGCTGTGTCCTTCAGACTCCGTGACAGGGGTACAGACCAGTCCCAGTATCGCCATACAGGCGCAAGCCAGCAACAGTGTACTTAATCGCTGCCATACCAATCCCAGTGTTGCCAGACTAGCGTAGGCCAGCAGCAGTGTTTCTGATTATTACCACACCCATTCCAGTTTCACCAGACCAATGCAGCCAGCAACAGAATTCCTGATCACCTCCAAACCAGCCCCACTGTTGCCAGATCTTTGTAAGCCAGCAACAGTGTTATGGCAATTGATGGCAATTAGGAACACTGTTGCTGTGTTTCACTGGTCTAGTGACACTGGCACTAGTGTGGCAGTGATCAGGAACTTTGCTGCTGGTGTACACTGGTCTAGTGAGGTGGTGATCAGGAGATTAGACCAGTGAAACACGGCAACAGTGTTCCTAATTGCCATCACACCAGCAGCCACCAACAGTGTTCTTGATCACTGCCATACCAGTCCGGGTGTGACCAGACCAGTGCAGTCAGCAACAGTGTTCTTGATCACCATGGCTGCCAATCAGGGGGGGTACAGGCATTACACCTGTAAGGGGCCCGATGGTCCCCAGTGGCTCAGTCGCCCACCCTGTTTTTTTTCTCGCCTCCTTCCTTTAGCAACTTGCGGCAGGAGAGAGAAAAGAAGAGATGACCACCCCCCCGCGCTTATCATCTCGCGGCAGGAGAGAGGAGAGCCCCCCCTCCCCCTGGTCCTCTGCTCCAGGGGGGCCCTGCCTAAAGCTGTGTAAGGGGCCCCAAGATTTGTTATGGCTGCCCTGTTGATCACTGTAACAGTGTTACCAGCAGAAAGTAAGCCAGCAACACTTATCCTAATTGCCACCACACCAGTGACAGTGTCACCAGTTCAGAGTAAGTCAGCAGCAGTGCCCTGATTAATGCCACACAGTTTTATCAGACTAGTGTAAACCAGAAAAAGTGTCCATGATCACATCAGTCTGTTTCACCAGACCAATAAGAGCCAGCAACAGTGTTGTGGTCATCGCCACACCAGTCCTAGTATTACCAGACCAGTGTAAGTCATAAACAGTGTTCATAATCACTGTCAAACCAGTCTGTGGGTGGGGCCAATCACCATGCATATGGGAGTAACTTTTCACACTTTTAGTACCGGTGCTATTTTAAATTTAAGGGGCATGAGAGAGTTAGTTAGCTCTCATTCAGTTGATTCGTTTAAATTGGGTCTCTGCTTCAGCTGGGCTGTACTGTGGGCTCATTCTGTTGTTGCTGGGGTGCTGTACCACCCTGGAGCGACAGGTGGCGCCGGTGGAGTCCAGGCTGGGGTGCCTCTTGCCAGCAGCCAATCAGGAGGGGTTTTCCCTCACGGGGCATGCTGGGAGAGGGTACTTCTGGAGCAGACGCCATTGGGCGGGGTCTTGTTCCTGGTGTGGCGCCCATCTTCAGGGTGACCACACATCACGGCTCCCCGGCGAGATGGCCTACCAGGCCGGGATGCGCTTGCAACGCTGTGTTCCTGGTTCTGGGACCATGTTGGCCCGGAACATTTGAAGGTGTGGCGGGGCCCCAGTAATCGGCTGGGTCCCCAAATTCTGAGGAAAGATCCCAAGCGAGATAGCTGTTCGGTGGGGAGTCAGCCTGAGGAGAGCCAAGAGAGGCAGGCAATCCAATAGGGCCTCGACAATCCATCGGGGATCAAGGTAACCGCACACTGAAAGGTTGGATGTCAGCCACCTGTCAGTCGGTGACCCAATTGAGAACTACCTGAGGGAGATCCAGGCACAAATACTACTGAGGAGGACTTTCCTCCATGATCCACGTTCTAGGGAAGGGTCTGTGGCAGAGACTTGTGTTCCCTCAAGGTTCCGAGTGATACCCTGGCTGCCAGGTCGGTGTGAGAGGCCTGTCCAGGTACACTATACCCACTCCGGCTGGAGTGGCAACGAAGGTAAAGTGTCGTTGGAAGCAGCACTGCTTCTATACTGTTGAGCCTGAATCTGCTATTTCTTCTCCTCTTACATCTCTGCTGTCTACCTCAAGTTTTACTGTTTACCGTGTTGGGTAAAATGAAAGCACAAGAAAAGACACCTGCTGTTTGGACATTCCATTTGCTGAAGCTCTCATCATCTACCCTAGACGCTCACAGAGGTAACACGCCATCCCAATCTATAACCAGCGGCTCCTTCGGGGGTGAGCGCTACATGTGGGGGCTCGTCCGGGATTGGCTGTTGCCTCTGACAACGGAACTGTGAGATTTTATTTCTGCCATTGAGAGCCAGGAATTGTCGTGGTGTTGGACTGTGCAGTGAGGAAGAAGTTAACCTCAGGTAGCAAAAGTCTGGGCGCACGTGCAGCGGAGTGACGTGTGCCTGCAACGTGCCCAAAAAAGAAGTTTAAGTGGGAGGAGTTACCCACCCCTGCGTGAGACGTAGGGCGAGTTTGGCGCCAAGCAGCAGAGTGATTTCCCGCCCACGAGAGAGAGACGCGTGCAACATGTCTGTACCCCCGACACCGTTTGAGAGGTTAGGACCTCCGATGTCTACTGTTGGAGTCCATCCGATGCCTGCTGCCGCTGAAGTACCCTTGACAGATACCGGGATCCGAATGCGGACCAATGGGAATTTTGTGCTGTTCTCGAGCGGAGGTGTGGAGGCCCTCGGACTGTCCTGCCCCCGCTGCTCGGAGCTGGCCATCCGGATCATGCCCTTTGCTTGGTGCAAGAGGTGCCGGGCCTAACTGTTCCAAATCGAGCCACCGACCGAAACTCCCTGGGAGTACAAGGTGGACTGGATCGCTGGGACTGTAACCGCGGAGGAGGAGGCCCCATGGCCGGAACCCCCCCCTAACTACTGTGGTCGCTGAGCCGGAGGTCATGACCGTCTCGTCTACGCTTACCCTGCCATCGGCTGTGTCCTCAATCAGATCGCCGGAGGTAAGCGAAGTAGAAGAGAAAGAATTTGTGACCAGTGTGACCAGTGTGCAACCAGATGCCGTACCGGAGGCTACGGCTACCAATGTGGTCTCCGTATGGCGCGCCATTGCCAAAGTGGGCCCCGCACAGGCTTCCCGGCTGCGGTCGAGGCCTGCCTGCCCAAACAAGTGACTTGACTAACGTCCCTATTGGGGGACGCAACTATCTGCCTGCGGAGGAATATGACACCTCCAAACTGGAATCATTGTCCGACGGTGGGGATGACCACTGGTTCGAGCCCGAATTTCCCGAGTCTCAATTTGGTGGAGGTTCCCGAATTAATAAGTCTCAGAGGCGAAAGAAATGCTCCGGCCGGAGCGCACCAAATACAAGTGTCCCGCAACTCACATGGGGAGTTGGTGCATCCAGCACCAGTGTCGCCAACCCCATACCTGCCACAGTGCCTGTTCTGAAAAAGGCGCCTGACGCCATCGTGCTACCAGGATTCGGAGATCCACGTGTTCTGCCTAGACTGGCCCATCTGCAGCGCATTGTTATGCGAAAAGTGACCGCTGACTATGGATGGGAATATCCCTATGTACCTCCAGCCCTTCTGCCCGTGATTGAGCAAGCAAGAGAGAGCTGGTATAGGGATGCTATCTGGGAATATCTGAATGTCCCAAAGATTGACCGTGAGATGGAGTATGCCTTTCTCTGTGTAGGCACCAGACTTGAAGGCTGTTTGAAAGATTGGAGCCCTGGCCGGTACATCTTTAGTGATAAAGTGGTCCTTAAGTGTCCCGGGAAAGTGGATCAAGTTTTTTCTGTTACCACTACCAATTCCAGAGGGGACATTATCGCTTTGCCGGATCCACGGTTTTACAGGTAGACCTAATGCCTGTGTGGTCACCTTTGATATTGCTTTTGAAGAAGTTACGGACAAGAACTGTTGCCCCTTTCCAGTTTGTGTTTTCATCCCTCCGGATCCACATTTTGTTGCTTGTGCAGAACTTTGGGGGGTTTGGTCAGTTAGAAAGGATAGGGTCTTGCCGGCTTCTTCACAGCACCAGGTAAAGGAAAAGAGGAGAAGATGCCATTTTCTACATCTCCCTTTTGCTGCTATTTGTTCTGAAGTGAACAGTGGACTGCCTTTGTAGTACCAGCGCACTGACCGCTAGGGGCAGTGTTCTCCACTTTTACTACCGCAGAAAGACTAAGGCCCTGTACACTGTATTACTGTAAATATTTGTACAAAATAATGTTTTATATCTCAAAGTTCTATATCTTTTCTATCTTTCTCTTAGGCCCCGTACACACAAACGAACATGTCTGCTGAAAGTGGTCCGCAGACCAGTTTCAGCGGACATGTTCGTTCGTCTGTATGTCCGACCGGACAATTTTCCGGTGGATCGGACAGGTTTCCAGCGGACAAATGTTTCTTAGCATGCTAAGAAACATGTCCGCTGGAAGCCTGTCCGTCGGACATGTTCGGTACAGACTCACCGGACATGTCCGCTCGGCCGAAAGGCCTCGCATGCGCCAAAGTGATTCGACGCATGCCTGGAAGCATTGACCTTCCAGGGTCCTGCACGTCGCCGCATCATCGGCGCAGCCACGTCACCGTGTATCGTGTCCGCGCGGATTTCTGTTTGATGGTGTGTACAACCATCAGACAGAAATCTCCGAGCGGACATGTCAAACTAGCTGGTGGGGAGTCAGCCTGAGGAGAGCCAAGAGAGGCAGGCAATCCAATAGGGCCTCGACAATCCATCGGGGATCAAGGTAACCGCACACTGAAAGGTTGGATGTCAGCCACCTGTCAGTCGGTGACCCAATTGAGAACTACCTGAGAGAGATCCAGGCACAAATACTACTGAGGAGGACTTTCCTCCATGATCCACTTTCTAGGCAAGGGTCTATGGCAGAGACTTGTGTTCCCTCAAGGTTCTGAGTGATACCCTGGCTGCCAGGTCGGTGTGAGAGGCCTGTCCAGGTACACTATACCTACTTCGGCTGGAGTGGCGACCAAAGTAAAGTGTCATTGGAAGCAAGACTGCTTTAATACTGTTGAGCCTGAATCTGCTATTTCTCCTCCTCTTACATCTCTGCTGTCTATCTCAAGTTTTACGGTTTACCGTGTTGGGTAAAATAAAAGCACAAGAAAAGACACCTGCTGTTTGGACATTCCATTTGCTGAAGCTCTCATCATCTACCCTAGACGCTCACAGAGGTAACACGCCATCCCAATCTATAACCAGCGGCTCCTTCGGGGGTGAGCGCTACAATTACCAAAAGTATTGGGACACCTGCCTTTACTCGCACATGAACTTTAATGGCATGAGTCTTATGGCCCGTACACACAATCGAAAATTAACGCTTTTGATGTGATCATATCATAATTAGATCGTTAGTACAAAGCTATCAAAAGCCGATCACGACAGTTCATCCGATATTATTTTATCAGACATGAATAAAAAATGTTCTCGTATGATACCAGATCATATGATTTTCGTTTAATCAGTACAGTTGTCATCCGAAAATACACTACAACACATGACATCACTTCCGATATTTTATTCTGTCGTACGAGAATTTTCGTAACTTCAGTAAACTCTTCAGGTTCGATATACAGTATACGACTAGCATTTTCGGATTGTGTGTATGGGGAATTAGTCTGTAGGGTTCAATATTGAGTTGGCCCACCCTTTGCAGCTATAACAGCTTCTACTCTTCTGGGAAGGCTCAAGGCTGTCCACAAAGTTTAGATGTGTGTCTATGGGAATGTTTGACCATTCTTCCAGAAGCGCATTTGTGAGGTCAGGCACTGATATAGATGTAGCACCCTGTAGCTTAGGCAGGGAGCGCCTCACAAATTTACTTGCCAGGAGTAGTTATCCTGGTTGATTGATAGAGATCCATTGATTTCTCCCTAAGTTTGGCCTTGTTGCACTTTTCTCTTCACTTGTTGGTACTAGATATGAGAAGGGCAACCCAAGGTCAGGTTATGGGTATATGCAGTATACCAGCCAATGGGCAGGGGTTTTCTTTAATCCCTTGGCCTGCTGGGAGCACAGTGATAAAAGCCACAAGCAGAAACTGCAGAGGTTCCAGGTTCAGATCTGGGTTGTGACATTGCCCCACAAGTCCCAGGGTAACCAGACTAGTGCAGCCAGTAATAGTGTTTATAATCACATCACATGAGTCAAATTGTCACCACACAAGCATCCAGCAACAGTGTTCCTGATTGTTGCCACACCAGTTCCAGTGTCACCAGACCATTGCAGTAAGCAACATTGTACCTGTTAGCCCCCATACCGGTCTCAGTGTCACCAGACCATTGCAGTAAGCAACATTGTACCTGTTAGCCCCCATACCGGTCTCAGTGTCACCAGACCATTGCAGTAAGCGACATTGTACCTGTTAGCCCCCATACCGATCTCAGTGTCACCAGACCATTGCAGTAAGCAACATTGTACCTGTTAGCCGCCATACCGATCTCAGTGTCACCAGACCATTGCAGTAAGCAACATTGTTCCTGATAGCCCCCATACCGATCTCAGTGTCACCAGACCAGTGCAGCCAGCAACAGTGTTTCTGATTGCTTCCATACCAATGCCAGTGTTGCCAGACCACATTAGCCATCAATAGTGTTTCGGATTGCGGACAGACCAGTGACAATGCCACCATACCACATAGTTGCCAACATTTTAAAAAAAATTCCAGGGACACTTTGCAGCACAGCTATTAATTAATTACCACACTCACTTCCCCGAAGCTCCACCCACTCCGCAGTATGTACAGGAGAGGAGGAGTGCAGAGGGTATGATGGGGGCAGTATGTAGAGGAGAGGAGTGCAGAGGGTATGATGGGGGCAGTGTGTACAAGAGAGGAGGAGTGCAGAGGGTATGATGGGGGCAGTGTGTACAGGAGAGGAGGAGGAGTGCAGAGGGTATGATGGGGGCAGTGTGTACAGGAGAGGAGGAGGAGTGCAGAGGGTATGATGGGGGCAGTGTGTACAGGAGAGGAGGAGGAGTGCAGAGGGTATGATGGGGGCAGTGTGTACAGGAGAGGAGGAGTGCAGAGGGTATGATGGGGGCAGTGTGTACAGGAGAGGAGGAGGAGTGCAGAGGGTATGCTGGGGCAGTGTGTACAGGAGAGGTGGAGTGCAGAGGGTATGATGGGGGCAGTATGTACAGGAGAGGAGGAGTGCAGAGGGTATGATGGGGGCAGTATGTACAGGAGAGGAGGAGGAGTGCAGAGGGTATGCTGGGGCAGTGTGTACAGGAGAGGAGGAGTGCAGAGGGTATGCTGGGGCAGTGTGTACAGGAGAGGAGGAGTGCAGAGGGTATGATGGGGGCAGTGTGTACAGGAGAGGAGGAGTGCAGAGGGTATGATGGGGGCAGTGTGTACAGGAGAGGAGGAGTGCAGAGGGTATGATGGGGGCAGTATGTACAGGAGAGGAGGAGTGCAGAGGGTATGATGGGGGCAGTGTGTACAGGAGAGGAGGAGTGCAGAGGGTATGATGGGGGCAGTGTGTACAGGAGAGGAGGAGGAGTGCAGAGGGTATGATGGGGGCAGTGTGTACAGGAGAGGAGGAGGAGTGCAGAGGGTATGATGGGGGCAGTATGTACAGGAGAGGAGGAGTGCAGAGGGTATGATGGGGGCAGTGTGTACAGGAGAGGAGGAGGAGTGCAGAGGGTATGCTGGGGCAGTGTGTACAGGAGAGGAGGAGTGCAGAGGGTATGATGGGGGCAGTATGTACAGGAGAGGAGGAGTGCAGAGGGTATGATGGGGGCAGTATGTACAGGAGAGGAGGAGGAGTGCAGAGGGTATGCTGGGGCAGTGTGTACAGGAGAGGAGGAGTGCAGAGGGTATGCTGGGGCAGTGTGTACAGGAGAGGAGGAGTGCAGAGGGTATGATGGGGGCAGTGTGTACAGGAGAGGAGGAGTGCAGAGGGTATGATGGGGGCAGTGTGTACAGGAGAGGAGGAGTGCAGAGGGTATGATGGGGCAGTATGTACAGGAGAGGAGGAGTGCTGAGGGTATGCTGGGGCAGTGTGTACAGGAGAGGAGGAGTGCAGAGGGTATGATGGGGCAGTGTGTACAGGAGATGAGGAGTGCAGAGGGTATGATGGGGGCAGTGTGTACAGGAGAGGAGGAGTGCAGAGGGTATGATGGGGCAGTATGTACAGGAGAGGAGGAGTGCAGAGGGTATGCTGGGGCAGTGTGTACAGGAGAGGAGGAGTGCAGAGGGTATGCTGGGGCAGTGTGTACAGGAGAGGAGGAGTGTAGAGGGTATGATGGGGGCAGTGTGTACAGGAGAGGAAGAGGAGTGCAGAGGGTATGAAGGGGCAGTATGTACAGGAGAGGAGGAGTGCAGAGGGTATGATGGGGCAGTATGTACAGGAGAGGAGGAGGAGTGCAGAGGGTATGATGGGGGCAGTGTGTACAGGAGAGGAGGAGTGTAGAGGGTATGATGGGGGCAGTGTGTACAGGAGAGGAGGAGGAGTGCAGAGGGTATGAAGGGGCAGTATGTACAGGAGAGGAGGAGTGCAGAGGGTATGATGGGGGCAGTATGTACAGGAGAGGAGGAGGAGTGCAGAGGGTATGATGGGGGCAGTGTGTACATGAGAGGAGGAGGAGTGCAGAGGGTATGATGGGGGCAGTGTGTACACGAGAGCAGGAGGAGTGCAGAGGGTATGATGGGGGCAGTGTGTACACGAGAGGAGGAGGAGTGCAGAGGGTATGATGGGGGCAGTGTGTACAGGAGAGGAGGAGTGCAGAGGGTATGCTGGGGCAGTGTGTACAGGAGAGGAGGAGTGCAGAGGGTATGATGGGGCAGTATGTACAGGAGAGGAGGAGTGCAGAGGGTATGATGGGGCAGTGTGTACAGGAGAGGAGGAGTGCAGAGGGTATGCTGGGGCAGTGTGTACAGGAGAGGAGGAGTGCAGAGGGTATGATGGGGCAGTATGTACAGGAGAGGAGGAGTGCAGAGGGTATGATGGGGCAGTATGTACAGGAGAGGAGGAGTGCAGAGGGTATGATGGGCACAGTTAGTACAGGAGAGGAGGTTGGAGGGTATGGCGGTGGCAGTATGGGGAGGGATTTCTTGTGTCTATGGGGTAATCAGGAAGTGATGTTGGGAAGGAAAGTGACCATGGAATGATGTCCCTCAGCTGGGGGGGGGGGGGGGTAGGAAGCAGCTCGGAGTGATGTCTGTATGATGTGATCTGGGGGTGATGCAACCTGGGGGCAGTATGTACAGGAGAGGGGGACTGAGAAGTGGTCAGATAGCGATGTATATAATAAAAAAAAGACTCATCCACTAAAAACATTTAAAACAATGAATCATACAACAGTACTAGATGTAAGTACAGATCTATGTAATCCAGTTTATAGCACTCTGTATCCAATCCAATTGCTCAGAGGAGATAATGTGGAGTCATTTATAGCCATTCATGTAACCTGTGTGTGTATGTGGTGAGTTCACACTTCTGATTGCACAGACTCAGAACCTGTATACATGTACAATCAGAGGTGTGAACTCACCACATACACACACAGGTTACATGAATGGCTATAAATGACCCCACATTATCTAGTCTGAGCAATTGGATTGGATGATGTTTGCACAGAGTGTTCATGCTTAGAAGTGATCTGTCAAAACGTGTTTGGGCTGCAGACCTCACCCTGCCCCCCTCCCCCACACTCAAACTCACTATCTCCCCCGATTCTTCTCCTAAGAAAAAATCTCCTTGAAAGTTTGTACTACTATGCACCCTAGGAAACTTCTCCCAGAAAAGTTCAGCTCACTCACCTCCTCCCTTCCTCTGGCCAGCCGACAGGAGCTACAGTAAGCTCCGCCTCCCAGGTCTCACAGCACACCGCGCTGCTGATTGGAGGGGGAGGCTGAGTCAGAGATAACAAGAACCCCGCACAGCACGAGACTGGAAGGAGGGGAGGGAGGGAACAGAAAGGAGCTTTGCATCCCAAACACACACCGCAGGCTCAGGTCCCTGCTGAGACCCAGAAGCCGCACCTGCCTTCCCCAATAGCTGTCAGAACCTGTACTCACCGAGACCGAGATGCTGAGGGCGGCTCACCTTTGCGACCCTGTGCAGACCACTCCCTGGAGTTGGGACAGAGGAGGGACGGCACAAGGAGGCACCGGCGCCGGGAGCTGGCAGGAAGACTTGGTGCAGCTGACAGAAGCAGGGCAGGTACAGAAGACTGGAAACAAGCGTTGGTCAGGCAGGAACTGGTAGGTGAGTCTGGTAGGGTCCACATTAGATGAGGGCAAATCCGAGTCACAAGCCGAGGGTCAAGGGCAGGAGAGTTCAGAGGGAGTCCATGAGAGCAAGCCAAGGTCAAGGGGCAGGAGACAACAGCAATCCAGGTAACGTTAGCCAAAGGGTCAGAGGTTCCAGGTGAGAGGAGAGTCGTCAGGAATTCCGGGTCAAAACAGGCAGGTACGGCAACAGGTAAACACATAGGAGCTGAAGACAAACCAGCAACCTGTTCAGGGAAGGCTGCTGGTTTAAATAGGAATGTCCGGCCTCTGATTGGCCCCAGGGTTGCCGCATACGTGCACGTGCGCGCTTCCACGCACACGGCGCGCTGCCGTACCGCGCATGCGTGCGCACAAACCACGCACAGGCAAGCGGCGAAATGTCATTCTACTGGGCATGTGCGGGAATCTGTCAGAGATGGAGCTAGTACCCTGACAGTGCCCCCCCCCAAGGGGCGGACTCCGGACGCCCAAACTGGTCATTAACTCCGGGTGTTCCAGGTGAAAGGCCCGAATCAGGCGAGGGGCATGGAGATTCCGGGAAGGCTCCCAAGAGTTATCTTCAGGGGGATATCCCTTCCACTTTATAAGGTATTGCAACTGCCTTCCTCTTTTCCTGCAGCTCAAGATAGCCTCCACCTCAAATTCTTTTTCACCCTCAATCTCCACTGGTGGAGGTGGCAGTTCTTCTCTACCGTTGAAGGGGTCAGACACAACGGGCTTAAGCAGAGAGGCGTGAAACACAGGGTGGATCTTGTAGGACCTGGGTAAAGCCAACTCAAAAGCTACTGGGTTGATTTCTCGCCTGATCTCAAATGGCCCGATGAACCTTGGACCCAGCTTCCGAGAGGGAATAGGTAACTTGAGGTTGATGGCGGATAGCCAGACCTTCTCACCCACTTTGAAGACAGGGCAATCCTTCCTCCCCTTGTCATGGAACCTCTTATAGTCCTGCTGAGCTTGCTGCATGCTTTCCTGTAACTTCTGAAAGTTTCGCTGGATGCAGGTCACACGTTCCTGGACCGCTGGCACAGATGTTTCCGGAATGGAGTCCGGCAAAAAGGAAGGGTGGAAACCGAAGTTAGCCCAGAACGGGGTTTGGTTTGTGGAAGAATGTATAGAATTATTGTAAGCGAACTCGGCTGTAGATAACAAGGAGGACCAATCGTCTTGGGAGACTGAGCAAAAGCATCGTAGATACTGTTCTAGCGTTTGATTAGTGCGCTCTGTCTGGCCATTACTTTGAGGGTGATAGGCCGAGGACAGACAGATCTTCACTTCCAAAGCTCTGAAAAGTTCCTTCCAAAATTTGGATGTGAATTGAGTACCTCTGTCAGATACTATGCTTTTGGGCACTCCATGGAGCTTGATAATCTCTTTAAAAAAGATTTTGGCTGTGTCTGCCGCGGAGGGCGTACCCACCATGGGCAAAAAATGCGCCATCTTGGACAGACGGTCCACCACGACTAGGATCGTGGTAAACCCGGCTGAAGGAGGCAAATCGACAATAAAGTCCATGGAGATGTCAATCCAGGGCCGTTCTGGGATAGGAAGGGGTTTCAGCAGCCCCCAGGTCTTCGTGTTTGGCCCCTTACTCCGCTGGCAGCGAATGCAGGAAGAGACATAATCCTTGCAGTCGGACCTCCATTTAGGCCACCAGAAGGAGCGAGAGATCAGTTCGGAAGTTTTACGGGTACCAAAATGGCCAGCCAATTTACGATCATGGAAGGTGCTGAGGATTAACTGTCTTGCCTCTGTTGGAACAAAAATCTTCCCACGAGACCACAGCAGGTCGTCCTTTTTCTCCAAGGAGGAAACCTCATGATCAGGGCACCGTTGGCATGCGGTCTTTAGAGCAGTCAACAAATCTGTTTGAGGGAGAAGCAAAAAATTTTGAGGTGACAGGATCGTGCTGGGCTCGGAAGTATCGGGCGTCTCTGGAAACATCCTGGAGAGGGCATCAGCTTTTCCATTTTTTGCGCCAGGACGATAGGTAATATGGAAATTGAAGCGAGCAAAAAAAAGAGCCCAACGGGCTTGTCTGGGCCTAAGGCGTTTTGCAGACCGTAAGTATTCCAGGTTCCTGTGGTCAGTGAAAATGATAATGGGATGCGCTGCCCCCTCCAGCAGGTACCTCCACTCCTCCAGTGCAAACTTTATGGCCAGTAGTTCTCTATCGCCTACGTCGTAATTGCGCTCAGGAGGACTTAGTTTCCGAGAGGCGTAGGCTACTGGGTGAAGAAGCGACTTCGGTCCCTGTCTCTGGGAAAGAATAGCGCCTGTAGCAGATTCCGAGGCGTCCACTTCTAGAACAAAAGGTAACGTAGAATCCGGATGAAAAAGTACAGGTGCCGAGGTAAAGGCCGTTTTGAGTTTGATAAAGGCCTCCTGAGCCTCTTGTGGCCACTGGAAGCGGTGCCCCTGGCGGGTCAACTTGGTGATGGGAGAAACAATTGATGAAAAACCGATGATGAATCGTCTATAAAAATTGGCGAAGCCAATGAAGCGCTGAACGCCCTTTTTGTCTGTTGGAGGTGCCCACTCCTGAATAGCACTGATTTTCTGGGGATCCATGGCTACCCCATGCACAGAAATGATAAATCCTAAAAATTGCACTGATGTCTTTTCGAACTCGCATTTTTCTGATTTGAGATAAAGCCGGTGTTGTCTCAAGATGGTGAGAACCTGCCTGACATGTTGCCGATGTAATTCTTTTGTGGCTGAAAAGATGAGAATATCGTCCAAGTAGACTACGAGGAAGTCATCTAAAAATTGTCGAAAAATGTCATTGACTAGATGCTGGAAGGTGGCGGGCGCATTACAGAGCCCAAAGGGCATGACCAAATACTCGAAGTGCCCGAATCTGGACCTGAACGCAGTCTTCCACTCATCTCCTGCCCTTATTCGGACCAAATTGTAGGCGCCCCGGAGGTCCAATTTAGAAAAAACCTGAGCTGATCGGAACCTTTGAAAGAGCTCGGGGATTAGAGGCAGCGGGTACCGGTTCTTGATGGTAATTTTGTTTAACTCCCTATAATCAATGCAGGGTCTAAGCGATCCATCTTTTTTCTCGACAAAGAAGATCCCCGCCCCCGCTGGCGAGGAGGAGGGACGGATGAACTTCTTACTTAAATTTTCTTCAATATAGACCTTGAGGGTCTTCAACTCAGTCTCTGACAAGGGGAATATGCGCCCAAAGGGAATTTCAGATCCGGGCAAGAGGTCAATGGGGCAGTCATATGACCGATGTGGTGGGAGACAATCGGCTTGTTTTTTGTCAAAGACATCCTTGAAGTCTAGGTAGGTTGGAGGAACATGCTGTAGGTCTTCAGGTGGAGTAGCTAGCGTGGAGCAGGCGACTGGAGCGGGTGCGAGACAGTGCTGGGAACAGTAGGTGGAAGGGAAGCTGACTTCTTTCTTGAGCCAATCAATGCAGGGCAGATGAACTTGTAGCCAAGGGAGACCCAGAATGATAGGGAACATGGGGGACGGGATCAAGTCCAAACAGAGGAACTCCCGGTGCCCAGAATCTGAGATGGCACAAAGAGGAAGGGTTTCCTGGGTAATCAATCCGGAACGGGGAAGAGAGCCATCAGCCAGATGAACTTGCAGCTGAAAATCCTTGGTACGGCAGGGGATACGCAGCTTTTGGGCCAAGGATGAGTCCAAGAAGCAGCTGCAGGCCCCGGAATCAATTATCGCCGGCAGACGTGTTGCCCCTTCCGGGAGCTGTAGGGAAAGAAAGAGGATAACATAAGTCTGAGGCAAACTGGTAACAGGGAAATTGATAGCAGATGGAGGTTTCGACTTACAAGGCCTTACTGGGCAAGTGCGCAAAAAGTGTCCGGCGGCTCCGCAGTACAGACAGAGGTTAGATTGACGCCTCCGGAGTCTTTCTTCTGGAGTCAGAGGGGCCCGTACTATACCAAGCTGCATCGGCTCTGGGTCGGGTAATGAGGTGTTTGGTGGAGCTGGGTGAGGCGGAGGTACTGGAGCATATCTTGGTGGAACCCAGTTAGGCCGGTTGGACTGGAACCTCTCCGAACGACGTTCTCGAAGGCGCCTATCCAGCTGAGTGGCGGTTTGGATTAAATCCTCCAGAGAGGCAGGGGGGGGCCGACCTTGCAAGCTCATCCTTTAGGTTCTCAGAGAGGCCCTGGCGGTATTGGTACCTGAGGGCCAACTCATTCCAGCCTGTGTCAGCAGACCACTTTCTAAATTCGGTGGTGTAGTCTTCCACCGGCCGTCTCCCTTGATTTAAGCTGTGCAGAGTACCCTCTGCGGTGGCTGCACGTAGGGGGTCATCGTATAATTTCCCCATGTGGGTGAAGAAGGTGTCCATAGAGTCAAGTATTGGACTGCGTTGTTCCATTAAGGAGTGTGCCCATGCTTGAGGCTCCTCAGAAAGGAGAGAGATTACGAATCCAACCTTAACAGCTTCGGTCGCAAAAGTTCTAGGTTGCAAGGCCAGGTAAAGGGAACAGGCATTCTTGAAAGCCCGATATTTCCGGCGGTCGCCTGAGAATCGCTCGGGCATGGAGACCCGGGGTTCGGGATTACTCCCCATCATGGCAGGGCTTGCAGGAGCTTGGGCAGCAGAAGGTCCGGGTGAAGAGGCTAGGGCCGCAGTGGATGGACCTGGGGAACCGGCCAGTTGTTGGAGGCGGCCATCAATCTGGAGGTAGCCTTCCTGAAGCTTCTGGACTGCCTCTGTTAAGGCGGAGACCTGTTGGCACAGCGTCTCAAAGGGTGAGCGCGCCCTGTCGGTCTCAGACATCTGGCTGGTTTGTACTGTCAGAACCTGTACTCACCGAGACCGAGATGCTGAGGGCGGCTCACCTTTGCGACCCTGTGCAGACCACTCCCTGGAGTTGGGACAGAGGAGGGACGGCACAAGGAGGCACCGGCCCCGGGAGCTGGCAGGAAGACTTGGTGCAGCTGACAGAAGCAGGGCAGGTACAGAAGACTGGAAACAAGCGTTGGTCAGGCAGGAACTGGTAGGTGAGTCTGGTAGGGTCCACAGGAGATGAGGGCAAATCCGAGTCACAAGCCGAGGGTCAAGGGCAGGAGAGTTCAGAGGGAGTCCATGAGAGCAAGCCAAGGTCAAGGGGCAGGAGACAACAGCAATCCAGGTAACGTTAGCCAAAGGGTCAGAGGTTCCAGGTGAGAGGAGAGTCGTCAGGAATTCCGGGTCAAAACAGGCAGGTACGGCAACAGGTAAACACATAGGAGCTGAAGACAAACCAGCAACCTGTTCAGGGAAGGCTGCTGGTTTAAATAGGAATGTCCGGCCTCTGATTGGCCCCAGGGTTGCCGCATACGTGCACGTGCGCGCTTCCACGCACACGGCGCGCTGCCGTACCGCGCATGCGTGCGCGCAAACCACGCACAGGCAAGCGCCGAAATGTCATTCTACTGGGCATGTGCGGGAATCTGTCAGAGATGGAGCTAGTACCCTGACAATAGCCGGGACAAGTCCCGGCAGGCTAAATTAGCTGGGACTAGGTCCCAAATAACGGGACTGTCCCTTTAAAAACGGGACAGTTGGCAAGTATGATACCAGTGCAAACAGCAAAAATGTTGCTGATTTTAAGTCACATCGGAGCTAAATGCAGCCATCAACACAGTTCCTGATTGCAGCCACATTAGTAGAGTGTTACCAGAGTAAAAGCTATTTTTTTTTTGGGGGGGGGGGGGCACCAACAATTGGTATTATCATACTTTACACCAGAGAGTGCTGCTGTTATTTCTTTTTACATTTTTTTGTCGTCTAACACTAAGTGCAGTTTTTATTTTATTATTAATAAAGATAATGGAAGGACAGAAATACATTTTTATTATAGAAGTGAAAACCAGTTAGAAAATAAATCCAAGCTCAATGATGGAAAGCTGGAACAGTGCTTGCATTACCTGACCCCTCCCAGATATGTACTGTATTATACTATATGCAGTGCGCACTCCAGCCAGCAGAGGGCGAGCACCCATGTGAGCCAGACCGACGGCCAGGACGTGTTAGTGGGAGATGACGTGTTTCTCTCCTCCTTTTTCCAACAGTGTTCCGGATCATAGAGAGAGAACCGCCAGCAAGACAGGCTCAGAGAGCGGCTTTACTTCCGGGTGTTACTGGAGGAGTTTGTCCCAGAGTTGTCATCTTCAGCCAGCCGGACACAGAGTGTAGGAGGTCGGGCAGAGCGGTGTGTAGAACTGTCCAGAGGAGAGACGGGCTGTCATTAGCAGGTGAGGGGGCTCTGTACATTGTATGAGAACACAGTGCTGCAACAGGTAGGCGGGGCACTAGTGGCTGCATAGACACCTGAGGGGGACAGCGCTGAGGGGTGCCCTGTGTGTCCCCCCAATACATGTGTCACTGTAAACTCTTCTCAACTTCCACGAGCAGTCACGTGATTTCTCTCCCCCCCCCCCCCACTCTGTGACATTTCCCTTCTGCACAGTACAACATTTATCCCATCTACATGTTCTATACTGCTTGTTTCTGTCACTTTATGATGGGCATACAAACTTAGATTTTATTTCCCAGTGGCCGTGCAATTCGATCACAATGATTGAATAGTCATAACTTCCCTTCTGACCTTCGATTAATCGCTGAAACTGAATCAAGCGGAATCGTTAGCCTGGGATGGAGAAGCTTCCATTGTTTATCAATCAGTTGGCAGAACTGCAATGTTTTGGTTATTTTATTTATTGCAGGTACTTATTTCTATCTCCCCAACAAGTTACACAGCATTTTACATATTGTACATTCACATCACTTCCTGTCCTCGAGGAGCTTACAATCTAAGTTCCCTAGCTGGCCACAAATGGATCATTAAAGGTTTATTTTTTTTTATTTTCTAAATAGGTTCCTTTAAAGTGGTTGTTAAACCCTTAGGCCCCTTTCACATGTGCGGACCGCATTTTCATCCATCCGTTGCGGATGAAAACGGGACATACATTGGTCCCTATGTGTTTGCGGGTGACACCCGTAATCACCCGCCTCCGCAAAGCTCCGCCTTTTCGGACGGAAGAAAATCCTATTTTTCTTCCGTCTATCTGATCGGGTGAACATGGACATACGGTCCGTGTTCATCCGATTCCCCCTCATATGGGAGAGCGGAGGAAAGGCAGGGCGGTCCCTGCACAGCGGTCACTGTCAGCCGACGGCTCAGCGGGGATTTTACGGAGGATCCCCGCTGAGCAAAGCGGACACACGGAGGCGGATCATTACTGATCCGCCCGTGTGAAAGGGCCCTTACAGACCACTTTGACTTACAGGTAAGCCTAGATTAAAGGGGTTGTAAAGGTAAATGTTTTTTCACTTTAATGCATCCTATGCATTAAAGTGAAAAAACATCCGACGGTAAAACGCCCCCCCCCCCGAACCCCCGTTTTACTTATCTGACCCCTCGAAAGTCCCGCGCGCATCCACGTGATCCTCTTCGGTTCCCAGCCTGCCCGTTGATTGGCTAGGCTGGATATATATATATATCAATCAATCAAACAAGTGAAAATATTGCGCTATACAGTGGTATACAAAATGAATATAAATATATATAGATATACATATATGTATAGGTGAATGAAAGATACAGAACGTGAAGGTGACACTTTAATGACAGTGAGTAACAGTGTTGAACAGTCCCTGTTCAGGGACACAACGCAAAAGGTCCAGAGAAACAAAGATCCAGCCGTATAAAGATACAGTTCATCAACACTTGATCCAATCGATGCAGCGATGTAAACTTAAAAAATATTAATAAATAATCGCTGCATCAATTGGATCAAGTGTTGATGAACTGTATCTTTATACGGCTGGATCTTTGTTTCTCTGGACCTTTTGCGTTGTGTCCCTGAACAGGGACTGTTCAACACTGTTACTCACTGTCATTTAAGTGTCACCTTCACGTTCTGTATCTTTCATTCACCTATACATATATGTATATCTATATATATTTATATTCATTTTGTATACCACTGTATAGCGCAATATTTTCACTTGTTTATATATATATATATATATATATATATATATATATATATATATATATATATATATCACTTCTTGTCTATTGAGGTAGACCTTCTTTATATTTGCAGCAGAACCCCTGTTTTTTGTCCCCTTTCCTTGCTCCCCTTATTTTAGACAGCGCAGGAGTTCACTTTACCTGGATAGATTGATAGCCATTGGTCGGCGGCAGACCCTCTAAGGAAGTTGGGTCCGTGTCGGCTTCGGTTGCTCGGTCCATAGTACCTCAGTCACCGTCTGGAGCCCAACGCCCCAGGGGATCAGGGTTTGGGTCCTTTTTCACAGGAGGACCACTTGACGTTGCACCCGTCTGCACGTTTTTGTGACCACTCTTTATGTGTGTGCACATTTTTTCTGCACCGGGTGAAGTTTTTGGGTGTGTTACACACGCCATAGGCTTTAAAAAAAAAAAAAAAAAAAAAAAAAAAAAGTCTCGCAGGCGCACGGAGCGTGCCGCTACTAACGGCATCATGCTGTTAGTGACGGCTCCCATGCGCGGGAGTGACATCATCACTGCTCCGGCCAGTCACAGCGCCGGAGCAGCGATACCAGGAGGTGTCCGAGGGCCGCTGCAGGGGGCTTCGTTCATGGGTAAGTATTTCATAATGAGCTAGTATGCTATGAATACTAGCTCGTTATGCCTTTGTCTTGCAGGGTTGTTTTTTTTTTTTTTTTTTTAAGAGAGGGTTTACTTCCTCTTTAAGCTAGTGCATTGTTGGTTCACTTACCTTTTCCTTCGATTTCCCTTCTAAATGTTTTTTTTCTTTGTCTGAGTTTCTCACTTCCTGTTTCTCCTCAGTAAGCTTGCCCCCATCATCTGAGCCGTTCTAGCTGGGGGTTAGTCAGCCAGAACAGCTTACTGAGGAGGAACAGGAAGGGAGAAATTCAGACAAAAAAAACTATTTTTTTAGAAGGGAAATTGAAAGAAAAGGTAAGTGAACCAACAATGCACTAGCTTAAAGGAACCTTTTTAGAAAATAAAAAACAATTCTTTACAACCCACAGAGCCCCAAAAAAATAAAAAAAATAAAGTTTCCTCCATCCATCATTGCATTGGGGATGGATGGGAGAATCCTCCCCTGCTCCGCTTTTGATTTATACGGTGGGGACCGTCATCGGAATACACAGATCAGCACTGATCTAAGCAAAAATATCCATCAAGCCCATTTGGAATTTTGATCCATCAATGGGCAGCTTTACACACATTTTAGGGCCAGTTAAAGCAGATCTTCACCCATTCCATTCACTCGATTCCTTTGCATCCCTACCACAATCCGCTGCACATATATTGAGTTCTTTTTTTTGTTTCTGCCCACTTGCCCGATTCGCCTGCCTAGGTCAGTAATGGCGAACTTTGGCACCCCAGATGTTTTGGGACTACATTTCCCATGATGCTCAACTACACTACAGAGTGCATGAGCATCATGGGAAATGTAGTTACAAAACATCTTAACATTTTATTTTTTTTCCGGCTCTTTGGCTGATCTTAAAGTGGAGTTTCATCCTGACCTAGGAGAACGATGTCAGTGCCTCCTGGAATATGTGATGTCCAGGAGCCACGCATGTCGCTCCATTCAATAATGGAGGAGGGGGATGGGCCTAGTTGTACATCATCGGAACCTGGCGCAGCCTCCTAATCCTTTTTTATTTTTTTATTTTTTTTGGCAGCTTGAGGAGAAAAGAATAAATCCAATAACTGTCTTCTGTTAGGCTTAATGTACACATGATGTTTAAAAACCTCTCCTGAAAAATTTTACAGCCTGTGACATCACCACCCCGCGCTGTCTTCTGGGAAACACTGTTCTCAGGAGAGAGCGGGGACCAATGATGGTGTGCCGCGATCCTCGCGCATGCGCAGTAGGGAATCGGGCAGTAAAGCTGCAAGGCTTCACTTCCTGATTCCTTCACCGGGGATGGAGGTGGAAGCAGCCGAGGACAGAGCGATTGCTCAGCCTTGGCTGCTGACATCGTGGGCGCGCCGGGCAGGTAAGTGTCCATTTTTTAAAAGTCAGCAGCTGCCGTATTTGTAGCTGCTGGCTTTTAAAAAAAGAAATCGTCCGAACCTCTGCTTTAAATGGGACTTTGAAGGCCACAAACACTGAATTGCGTTAGAAAAATAATAATTTATTGCATAAAAAGGTAGATCAGATAACAATGATCAAATAATAAAGCATGGACCATCATGTGTGGTATGCATGTAACAAACAAGGCAAACAAAAATGTACAAGGATACATTTATAACTACAATGACACTGTTACTCTCTAGTAAGTGGTAATCCCTGGTGCCCGACACGTTTCCAGTTTAGCACCTTCGCCAGAGGTAAGAAGCAGGAGTGAGTACGGTCATAATTTGTTGGACTGAATTAGAGTAGTTCCATATGGAAGACAGATGAGGTGACTGTGAAGATGGGGGTACATAGAAACACCGAACAAGGATCAGTGTGGACTTGGGATCATGAATTCCCGGTCCTGTATTTGACCAGTAGATAACGACGGCTAACTAAGTGGAGGAAACCCACGCAGGCATGAGAAACTCTATGCAGGTAGTGCCGTGGTTGCGATTTGAACAAACAACTTTAGGGCTGTCAGGTGTAAATGATAAAGGTGCACCGAATGGGAAATTTTGGTGCCGAAAATCCAAAAATTACAGATTTAAAAAAAATGATATACATTTTTATACATAATTGTATTGTATTAGACTTTTTTTATAATATCATGAATTTAACCGCTTCAGATCCGCTCTATAGCTGAATGATGGCTACAGCACGGGGACCTACTTTGCTGGGAGGCCAGCAATAGACATCCTCCCATGCTCGAGCGGCCTATGCGCCCCCTGCAGGGCGCCAATGGCTTGCTTTGTCGATCGGAGTAAGGGTCGATCCCGACCCCTTGCTACGTGATCAGCTGTCAGCCAACGACAGCTGATCATGTGATGTAAACAGAGCCAGTAAGTGGCTATTTTTCTCCTCACGCTGATAGCATGAGGAGAAAAAAAGCTGACAGAGGGGCTGCCTCCAGCTCATCTTTGCCCACCAGCGCCACATATCAGTGCCCACCAGTGCAGCCTATCAGTGCCGCCTCATTAGCGCATATCAATGAAGGAGAAAAATTACCCGTTTGCAAAATTCTATAACAAAATATGAAACGTGATTTGTTTTTCAACATTTTTCCATTTTTTTGGTTTGTTTAGCAAATAATAAAAACTCCAGTGGTGATTAAATACCATCAAAAGAAAGCTCTATTTGTGTGAATGAAAAAAATAATAATAATTTGGGTACAGTGTTGTATGTCCGCACAATTGTCATTCAAAGTGCATCAGCTCTGAAAATTGGTCTGTACAGGAGGGGGGTTTAAGTGCCCAGTAACCAAGTGGTTAAATGAATATCATGGAATTAATAAAAAATGTATCCTTTTAATTTTTATGTCTGTCTTCACACTGGTCTATTGCACTTCCATTATGGTGTTAAAAATCCTCAATAACACACCTTTGTTACGTTTTTAAGTCACATGACATATGAAAAACACACCATAAGCACAGCAAAATTGCGGTAAAATCGTGTGTTTTCAGCACATTTTTCTCTTATGTGCAAAATGCTGATAACACCATTTTCATCCAATATGTTTTGGCAGGAAAAATTTCGGTGCATCTCTAGTAAATGGTAAACTCTGTGAGTTTGATTGTAGTTTGAACGATCGGATTATGAGTTTTCTTGGTGGAAACAGAAATGTAGTTGATGCCTTACCATCGTATATACCAACTATCGAACGCCACTCCTCTGTGTGTGATGAAGGAAGGGTGACCCCTGAAAGTTGCACATCTATGATGTCCTGCTGCAATGAATAGGGTGGCAACCTCACCCTTAGTGCTATAAAAATGCACTGATTACTGTATAAATGTCACTGGCAGGGAAGGGGTTAACACTAAGGGGCGATCAAGGGGTTAAATGTGTTCCCTGGGTGTGTTCTAACTCTAGGAGGGATGGGAGAGATCGGTGTTCATACATTGTATGAACACACGATCAGTCTTCTCTACCCTAAGAGAACCAGGATCTGTGTTTACACACAGATTCCGGTTCTCGCTGTCATGAGCGATCGTGGGTGTCCGTCTGTCATCACGCCCGCCGGGCACTCGCATCGGCTCTGTGTACACACTGCAGGCACACGCCCCTAGTGGCCAAAAGGCGAGGCAAAATAAGGGAACGTCGTTTTGCCTAGCCATTCTGCTGCAGTAAAACTGCGATGGCTGGTCGGCAAGTGGTTTATAATTGCAAACAAAATGAAGGTTTCCTATTTAGAATAATAAGCTGTCGGTTTAGTAAAACGGCTATATCAGAACCAATTCAATCATACAGTTTGTAGTGTACACAGATTTGCAAAACAATGGGACAAAAGATTATTCCTGAACTTTGTTTTATCTCATAGTTATTGTGAAATTGTGTGAATGTATCACTGCATTGATACATTATCACAGCTTGCAGAGATTGAATGAGTTAACCAAATAAGTAAATATTGCAGAATATAAAGCCTCATGCTACATAACTAAGGTCCATTTCATGATGAATAACATAATATACATTTTTACTCCAAAAACATTTTATTAAAATAATAAAAATCCCAAAAATCTTTTTATATTTTATTTTTATTTTTTTATCATTGATTTTTATACACCCTGTTTTTTACATTGCATCCTATAAAGCCTTGCACCCATCTGCCTGGATCCTGCAGATGCTCACTACATTTTCTACTCGTTCCAATATGGCCAGACAGTTACTAAATAGCAGGAAGATCAGGTAATTTACTGAATGGCAGGTAGATAGGAGAGCGCTCACCAACACTATTTGCCGGCGTATAAGACGACTGGGCGTAAAAGACGACCCCTTAATTTTCCTGCTAAAATTTGGGTTTTGGGATATACTCACTGTATAAAGACGTCCCCTCAATGTGCCATCTATACATGCCTCACTGTGCCATCTATACATGCCTCACTGTGCCATTCCATTCCCTGCCTCGACGATCTCCCTACCTTCTCCTGTTTGCAGAGTATGTCAGACGGCGGCGATTCCATTATTCAAAAGCCGCGCCTCCTCCTTAAAGCGGGGGTTCACCCTATCGACAGGAAAAAAAAAAAAATTTTTTCTTTTACCTTTAAATCAGGCACTGTAGCGCGAGCTACAGTATGCCTGTCCCGAATTTTTTCCCCCCATACTCACCTTGTAGTCGTCCATCGAAGATACCGGGGAATGGGCGTGCCTCTGGAGACGGAGGATGATTGACGGCCGGCTCTGGCGCGTCACGCTTCTCCGGAAATAGCCGAAATAGGCTTGGTCTTCACGACGCGTGCGCATAGCCTGTGCGCACGCGCCGTGAAGAGCCGAGACCTACTCCGGCTGTCTTCGGGGAGAGTGACGTGCCAGGGCCGGCCGTCAATCATCCTCCCTCTCCATAGGCACGCCCATTCCCCGCGGGAGCCGGAATCTACGATGGACGACTACGAGGTGAGTACGGGGTTAAAAAAATCGGGACAGGCATACTGTAGCTCGCGCTACAATGCCTGTCTCGATGGTAACATCATGGGATTGTGGGTGAACTACCGCTTTAAGCTGTTCCGTGATAGGCAGAACACTAATTTTCCCAGCAGAGCCTCTCTTCAGTGTTCCGCCTATCACGGATGAGGATGAGAAGGCATCCGTGATAGGCGGAACCCTGAACAGAGGCTCTGCTGGGAAAATTAGTGTTCCGCAAATCACGGAACAGTCAGAGGTGGAGGCGCGGCTTTTGAATAATGGATGGCTGCCGTCTGACAACAGGTACCCGGTGTATAAGACGACCCCCGACTTTTGGGGCATGATTTTGAATGCAAAAAGTCGTCTTATACGCCGGAAAATACGGTATAAGCTGTCAACTGCAGTAACTGATGGTACTTGTCTATTCAGGCACAGGAAACTGTAAATTAATGATGTGGATGGAGCCTTGCACAGCCACTCTGTTTTCAAATTGTGACAGCAGGTGCGGGGAGAAGATTGCCTGTCCGTTGTCACAGAGCAGGGAGCGCTGGCTGTGGGAGGTCAGTGGATAGGATCATGTTACATATTTCACCCTGAGGGGTGTGACACGCTTCTAAACGCGAACGTATCCTTTAAAATAAAACTAAAAAACTGATCAGACGCCTAGAAATTGCTGCTAATCTAATGCTGATTTGACTTCAATAAGTAAAGAGGCATCAAAGTTGCAAACAAGTCACAGCACATACTTGGACTTGAAATCACATTGTATTAGTGTGATCCAAGCCTAACTACAATTGTTGGCGAATATTTTGAACATCCCAACCCCACTTCAGGGCTGATCTTGTGCATTCCCAACCTCCAAGCAGATGATCCTTTCAAACCCTCCCCTGCCCAAACCAGTGATCTACAACCAGAGCACTGCGGAGAACCCATTTCTTGTATTGCAAGTAATGTGAGCCCTCACCTTTACAGGCCACCACCCATAATCCACTTCTCGGTTATTTTAGCAAATAGACTTTCTTTTATCATTCATGTACAAACACAAAGTGATGTTTTTGCAGTTCAGCCCTTTTTCTTGTTTCTCACTGTTTTTTTTTTTTTTTTTTTTTTTAATAGGAGTTTTGTACATTGTATCCTACAGTGATCAAACACACCACTCCATAAACATCTTAATTTATATTACTTGGAGCCATAATTAGGTGTGTTGAAACATTGGTATCTGATTGTAACTTTGTACATAATTGGCTATATCTTTGCTTTATAGTGCAGTGGAGATAAGGGAAAGGAAGTAAGTGAAAGAACCAGGATACAATGCCTGCACTCAACACTACTGCTCTTCTACACTAAGGCAGTGCTTGGACAAGTATTCCATGCTTAGATCAACATTGCCCGTTCTGCTGTATTGTTCAAATAAATTTGTCTGAGGTGAAATTTCTAAACCTGGCCTTATCATGATTTTTCTGAGATCTTTAGGAGTCTACCCTGTGTGTTTGTATGCAGGGAACCATTAGGTATTGCTCAATGGGGCGTGCTCATAATTGCTTATTCTACATTTGTCTTAATTTCTTTGACACACCATGTTATACTTAAGGCCCCTTTCACATTGGGGCGTTTTTCATGCGGTACAGCGCTAAAAATAGCGCTGCTATACCGCATGAAAAATCATGCCCTGTAGTCTTCAATGTGAAAGCCCGAAGGCTTTCACACTGAAGCGGTGCGCTAGCAGGAGCGCTCCAAAAGTTCTGCTAGCTGCATCTTTACCGTGGTATAGGAGCGGTGTGTTCACCGCTCCTATACCGCGCCTTCCCATTGAAATCAATGGGAAAGCGCGGTAATTGCGGGCGGTATTAACCCTTTTTCGGCCGCTAGCGGGGGTTAAAACCTCACCGCTAGCGCCCGAATATCGCGGTAAACACGATGGTATAGCCGCGCTACAAATAGCGCGGCTATACCGTCACCGCTGCTCGACGCTGCAATGTGAAAGCAGCCTAAAGGGAACAGGAGCGCGCCGCCCCCTCTCTCCTGCACCGTTATAATTTCCATAATTGCATAAATCTATCTATGGTCGCTGCTGACACCCCCCTAGTCAGGTGTCTCACACCTTGTTAGGCGCCGGGCATCTGAAATACACTGGCGGGGGTATTTTTTGTAAACGCCTGATTGGAGCCATAGGCACCCAAAAAAGTGGACAGCGGGCGCCATGCTTGGCGTTCGCTTTTCACTCTGCTGTGTGTTAGAAAAGCGAAGGAATTCGCTTTGCTAACACTGAATCCGCCTCTCAGCCAATCAGGTTGCCGGGTCGGTTACCGGTCACCTGATTGGCTGAAACGTCAGGTGCTGTGATTGGACGCCTGAAAGAGGACGGAAGAAGACATGGAGGACGTGCGGGAGACCCACTCTGACCCGCTCCGAGACAGGTAAGTGCCGGTGTCATCTGATGGGGGACGACAGTATAGCGGCAATTTATGGGCACAGTGGCTGTGTTTTAGGGGCGCAGTGGCAGCAATTGGGCACAGAAGCTGCAATTGATGTTGCGTTTTTTTTTTTCAGTTTGTTTGCGCCACCCCAAAAATTTTGAGCACCAGCCGCCACTGCTCTGGCCATGTACATTAGTGTGACCCAGGGGTTGCTGATTGGGGTAGCACAGACAGGGGTATTTCATACATTAGTAAGAAGGGCAGCAGTATATAGTAATGAATCCATAGCTCCATCTGACATTAACTTGTTTTAGTTAGCCCTGTGCTACTGTTAATGTTTTGCTGATTAGTTCTGTGGCATTGTGAATATCATTGTATTGTTAGTAAATAGGCCTAAATCAAGCCAGTTAGAGAAATTATGTACCTAATTGCAGGGCTGTGGAGTCGGAGTCGGGGGAAATTTTGGGTACCTGGAGTCGGCAAACAATGCACCGACTCAGACTCCTACTAAATTTAGATTGGAATAAAAAAAAAAAAAAAAGCAAGTTTAAATGTCCCAATTCACAAAAAGTTATAATTAATGACTTCTCTACTGTAAGAATAAAGACCAATGCATGCAGTGCCTCACGTAACCGCAAAACGAACACGTTAAGTGACCGTGAAGAAGCATGCTTTTCATGTGCTTCACAATATGGCACGCAACGCACAATTGGGAGCTGCAATACTTATACTTTCCATAGTGTTGTGTTCTGCTTTTACAGGGAACGCATGTTAGAGAACCAGTAAGTGTCCAAATAAAAAAATTCCAACAGGAGTTTTATAAAGCACTAAAAGAAGTTGAAAAGTATGATCGCTCATCAAAACTTACTGTTGAAGAAGCCATCCTTGTTTATCCAGAGATCGTTAGTGATGTGGCCAGAATAGTTACTGCAATGCCACCCACCCAAGTCAGTGTCGAAAGATTATTTTCAGCCCTAAAAATAATAAAGTCTGACTTAAGAGCCTCTATGAAAGAGGATCTGGCAGAGGCAATTCTCTTCCTTAGAACTCTACATTGAATTGATTTGCATTTGCTAAGCCTATAACTACATTTCAAGATTAATATAAACCATTTCTAGGTTTTGCAGATTTTGTTTTTGGTTCATTATAGATAAGCTTTGTTTTTGTTCTAAAACAACCAAATAATGTGGTTTGTATTTTTGAACTGGTAAAGATCCTGTTCCTGATGTTTATGCCTGCTGCTACTATCCAGCCACTTGATTGTTTTCATTGTGTTTGTCTTTTGCTTAAACTGTGCAATACAGTAGACTGTTGGCTTCCCAGCCAGTAGTCCTGTGGTAGGTTGCGTTTCTTTCCCTCAAGGAATGTATAAAATACATTTGCATATTAATACAGAGGAGTCGGAGTCGGGGAGTCGGAAGTACATAAAACTGAGGAGTCGGAACATTTATCTACCGACTCCACAGCCCTGCCTAATTGGCCACAACTGTGCTTGTGCATCATTGCACATTCTGAAGATTTGCTGTTTCTCTTTAATGAAACGTTTGCAGATTTCTGCTAAGCTTTCACCCAACTTCCAGATCTCCCGAGGCTCTCGCCCAACTTCCAGATCTCCCGAGGCTCTCGCCCAACTTCCAGATCTTCCAGGACTTTCAGATAACTGACATGTCTTGTTTCCTGAAGAACTGAAAGTTGTTACTCTGCGCTCTTACAAGGCATGATGGCTCTGGAATTTCATTCTGGAGGAGGATTTGACAATTAAACCACATCCATAAGTGAATAGAACCAAAATAAAACAATGATTACATTGACTGTTTTTCCCACAATGAGGTGGTCTGTGTTAACAGCTTGTTTCAGCATGTTGTATGATATTCACCACTTCACAACCCTAGCAAATATTTATCTTTTATTCACATATGTGAAAATGTTGATAATTTTTGCAAGAAAGTTACTTAAAGCGGGGGTTCACCCTTAGAGGGCACTTTTCCCCCTTAGATTCCTGCTCGTTTTTACTAGGGGAATCGGCTATTTATTTTAAAATATGTGCAGTACTTACCCGTTTACGAGATGCATCCTCTCCGTCGCTTCCGGGTATGGGCTTCGGGAATGGGCGTTCCTTCTTGATTGACAGTCTTCCGAGAGGCTTCCGACGGTCGCATCCATCGCGTCACGACTTTCCGAAAGAAGCCGAACGTCGGTGCGCAGTATAGAGCCGCACCGACGTTCGGCTTCTTTCGGCTACGAGTGACGCGACGGATGCGACCGTCGGAAGCCTCTCGGAAGGCTGTCACTCAAGAAGGAACGCCCGCTCCCGAAGACCCATACCCGGAAGCGACGGAAGAAGATGCAGCTCGAAAACGGGTAAGTACTGCTCATATTTTAATACAAATAGCCGATTCCCCTAGACCGAACGAGCAGGAAGCTAAGGGGATAAAACATTTTTTTTTACAAATGGGTGAACTCCCGCTTTAAGAGTCCCAAACAATTACCGTATTTTTTCCCTCTTAAAATCAGGGGGAATCGTGGGTGCGTGTTATACGCCAATATCATTTTCTTTTACCAATGGGGGGGGGGGGGTGTCATGCCGGCCGTTCCACCTCTCCTAGTCCTGGGACAGCCCGCTGGCATACTATAAAGATTAAAAAAATGACTGCGAGTCCCTTCACATGGATCCTTTGAAGTGTTGTAGTAAATGTCCTAGCCCACGAATACCTCATTCACTCCGTTATTTTTGGCCGCTCTCCTTCTCGCTCCTCCTACCCCTCCGAGTGTAGCTTCAGATTGGAGGAGGAGAGCGGTCACATGAAAACATCAGAGGAGAGCGATCATGTGACCAGCCGAAAAGAACGCAGTATGTATGAGAAGGGACTGGCAGTGCTTTTTTTTTTTTTTAAACTTAACAGTACGCTGGCAGTGCTGTCCCAGGAGACACCTAGGAGGGAGTGCAAGGGGGCTGTGTAATGTGCAGGGGGAAAATGCTGTGTAGTATATAGGGGGGGCTACGTAATCTGCTGGGATCTGTGTAATGTGCAGGGGGGGGGCTTTGGTCTGTGTAATGTGCAGGGGGGGCTTTGGAATGTAAAAGGGCTGTTGAAAGTTTTTTTTCCTGAAACTTCCCTCCTTAAAATTAGGGTGCGCGTTATACGCCGAAACATACGAGTATACATTTTCTCAAAGCCGATGCCCTGTGATTAAAAAGGTGGTAGCATACATCAGGGCTTGACAAATTTGCTTAGAATCTAGGAGCCAGCTAAAAAAAGTTAGGAGCCAGTTTTTTTAAATCGGCTGTTCAGCGCCCAGAACTGCATGTCCGGTGCGTCAGGCAATATGAATTACTCAGGCCTGGTGCCAAGCGAAAAAATACCAAAAAAGTAAAAAAGATAAGGTGGAACTGATGAAGCTGCTCTTATGGGCACTGGTTTGCTGTATTGATTGCCACTGACAGGTGGTCCTGATGAGACTGCGTTGATGGGCATTGATAAGCTGCACTGATTAGACCGCACTGATAGGTACTGAAAGGCGATACTGATGAGCTGCACTGATTAGATGCCACTTATGGGCACTGACAGGCGGCACTGATGAGGTGGCACTGACAGGTGGAACTAATTAGCACTGATGAGGCTGCGCTGATGAGCATTGATAGGCTGCACTAATTAGGTGGCACTTATGAGCACTGATAGGCTGCACCGTTAGGCGACGTTGATGAGGCTGCGCTAAAAAGCACTGATAGGTTGTGCTGATGGGCACTGATAGGTGGCTCTGACAGTGGTGTCACTAGGGTTGGTGTCACCTGGTGCAGAAAAAATTGGTGTCACCCCCCCCCCTCTCCAGCAACTATAGTCCCCCCTCAGTACAGACCCCCCTCTTAGTGCAGACCACCCACCAGTATAGAATGCCCCTTAGTGCAGAACCCCGCAGTATAAACAGACCCCCATTAGTGTAAAATCCCCCCTCTTAGTGCAGACACCCCCCTTTAATGCAGACCCCCATCAGTATAGAAATCCCCCTTAGTGCAGAACCCCGCAGTATACACACCGTCCTTGGTACAGCCCCCATCAGTATAGACTCTCCCTTAGTAAAGACCTCTGCAGTATACACACCAGCTTAGTGCAGACCCCCCCCCCCCCCATCAGTATAGGATCCTCTTTTAGTGCAGTATGTATAGACCCCCCCTTAGTGCAGACCCCCCCATCAGCATAGGCACCCCTCTCCTGCCGCACATGTCCATCTACTTAATAGAGTGTACAGACCTCAGAACAGCGCGGCCGCTGATGTGTACATACATTGGTGTGTGTGTGTGTGTGTGTGTTCCTCTGGCTCCTCCTCCTCCTCACTGGATGTAAACAGAGGAGGAGGCGCCGGCAGCTTCAGCTCCACTGACAGAGTGAGGGAGGCACCATCCACCGAGGGCACCAGTTCGCAAATAGGAGTGTGTATCGCACTCCACCAGGCCGCAAAGCCCCGTCCTCAATTATCCATTATTATACAGGCATGTCCCAACATTGTCACCATCAGGAATCCCACGCTGACCAATGACATGCAGCTAATGCAAAGGCATATAGAAAGAAAGTGGTCAGAATTAGGTATTTTTTGACACCCCTAACAATCTAAAAGCAGACTCCAATATTATTTTTTTTATCCTCACTCTGGCCCAACCCCTGCTTTATTCTCCCTTGGGGAGAATGAGGTTTAATGTTCTCCGGCAGCCTTCTGAGTTATATCCACATTCTCAGGCTAGAGTAGTGCAGACCTTGCAACATGTTATTAGTGGGCTGGCTGCAAGAACCTGGAAAAGTCAGATGACTCCCAATGATGTATGAAGGGAAGATAGGGACGTGGGTCCTCGTGTGGTAAAGTGGAGCTGAATATTGCACCAGGACAAACACTGCATTTGCTGGGCTTCTGTGTGTTTGTAAGAAAGGGGATTAAATTTCCTTTTTAATCCAATCATGTGTAGATGTTGATTGTCCAAAAACAGGATGAGAGTTGTGGAGCCACCTTGTGATGGTCCTCTTTCCAGGAAGGACAGTGAGGTGCACATCTTGGATGGAGGACAACTGGTTCACAAGAAGCATGGAAGAGTCCATCTGTGAAAGATTGGAACCGCTGTCCCTGAACATCTCTAACCTGGTGATGTGACAGCAATTCACACCTGTAGCTATATAAATGGAGGAACCAACACCTATAAATGCGTTCTGAAATCTAGGATGGGATTATGTTGCTAGAACAGGCTATTTCTCATAACTTTTTGTACAGTCAACGTTTACGCATTCCATGGTGGCTGTATTAGGCCAGGGGTATCAAACTGGCAGCCCTCCAGCTGTTGTTAAACTACAAGTCCCATGATGCATTGCAAGGCTGACCGTTACAAGCATAACTCCCACAGGCAGAGGCATGATGGGACTTGTAGTTTTGCAACAGCTGGAGGGCCACTAGTTTGAGACCCCTGTATTAGGCTGTCTGTGCTACCTGTGCAGCTCTACATATTGGTGTATCTTTCTGACACTCTTGGCCTGGCAAAGCTATAAAATGTCTTCAGCATTACAGAAAAAGTACATTTGAACCTGACTAACAACTTTGTAGCTATTTAAAAGGGGGAAAAAAAGCTAATCATACGTGGTGTTTGAGAAAGCTAAATGTCATCCACATAGTTTCATCCACTTTAAAAGCATAGCTGAAGTACAAAGGTGTAAGCTGATTTTCCTGTTAACAAAAATCTGTTCAACTAGTTTTCTAACCCAGACATCTTGTCAGGCAGCACACAGGTTTTGATATCCCTTTTCTTGTGCTGGCAATACAGCTTGGTCAAGGGCAGCTTCAACCTTACTCCTATAGAGAATGCGCAGCAATACAACAATAAGGTCCATGCTGTGCCCCCTCTTCATCAGCCAGCTTACTGTGCAGGGTAGTAAATATTTAGTTGCACCATTCATTCCTCCTTTTCCCTTCCATGGCTCAATCTTGCTTTTCAGATTAATAAAGGAGACTGAAGAAGGGGGGGCAGTCCTGACAGTTTCCATCCCTGACCACGTTAACCTTGGAGTCAGACCTGTGGTAGGTTGCATCCCTTTAATGGGAGCTACAGGACGCTGTGCATGATACAATTAGATTGTAACATATATGGCCATCCTTACTCATGTAAGTAAGCAGCTAGAGGGGATAGCTTTTTTCTTTCCCCACACCCAGTGTCACAGATGTGAGATCCACCCGCACAGTCATGTCATTCATTCACAGGAATTTGTGTGCCACTGTGGCAGGCAACTTGTAGTTCTGAATGAACTGCCCATCTATGCATCTTTCAAACTGTCAACCTGTACAGAGGAACCTGACGATGAACTACTGATCATGGGGACAATGCTTTGCAGGCTCCTGTTGGAAAAAATAGAAAAATGTACTTTGCAAAAAATATGTGCATATATTTATTATTTTCCCAAAAGCTGAACTTGGCCTTCATATAATATCTTCACTCCCAGGAAAAACATTGTCTTGATTTGCATTAAAGCTACACTTCGGGCAATTCTCTCAACCCCAATGCGGGGCCTGGACTTCATGGGCTAACTGCTCATTTTAGGACATTCAAGAGACGACCAGAAAGCTCACCTGATCCTCCATTTCAGTGGCAAACGACGTTCCCCCATGATGCAGCAGTGGACTGTTTCGGATGTCTGCACATCCAGCGCAGGTCTATGGGCGTGATGATGTCAGATCGGTACCATCGCACAAGACCGCAGGGGTATACAGGAGCTACAGGGACCAGTCTTGTGCTGGGAGGATCGGAGCATTAGGTAAGTATATCTCCGCTCTCCAATCCCCTAGATAAAAACGAAACGGTTAACCCATGCGGTGAGGGCAAAACAAATTGACCGGAGTTCTATTGCAATATGTTCAACAATGAAAATGCCATTGGCACTGGTGAAAAGACTTCCCCTTTAGTGTATCTCAGCTTTATAGCCAGCTTGCTGTTCTTATGAACAGTACAGATTTGTAACGGGGATAATCCAGCGGCAGTGGGATCTGGGTGCAGGTTTTCCTGGCACCTTTGTCTATATTGGATGGAAGGTTGTGGATATGTGGTATAGTGTACAAATGACCAGGCAGATTGATAAGCGCTGTGTTTTTAGCAGCTGTTCTAAACCTAAATTCTTATCTGAATGCCCAATTTGGTAGCCATGATGGTGCCACATCCCGGTAAGTAGATGCAGAAAGAACTCCATAGAGAATCTATGGGGCATTGCCAAAAGAAAGATGAGACATGAGACCGAACAATGCAGAAGAGCTGAAGGCTGCTATGAAAGAGCAGGATGCTTCAATAACACCTCAGCAGTGCCACATGCTTATACTTCCCAGTGGTCCGATATTGTTCTATGTACAATCCTTGTTTTATTGATTGCATATAACAGGGTTTGACAAATTTTGCATGTATTTCAGAACATGCAACCTGTAGAATTTTTTTTAAACGTCGCCTATGGATATTTTAAAGGGTAAAGGTTTGTCGCCATTTCACGAGTGGACGCAGTTTTGAAGCGTGACATGTTGGGTATCAATTTACTCGGCGTAACATTATCTTTCACAATATAAAAAAAATTGGGCTAACTTTACTGTTGTCTTATTTTTTTAATTAAAAAAAGTGTATTCTTTCCCAAAAAATGTGCGCTTGTAAGACCGCTGCGCACATACGGTTTGACAAAGTATTGCAATGACCGCCATTTTATTCTCTAAGGTGTTAGAATAAAAAATATTTATAATGTTTGGGGGTTCTAATTGGAGGGAAGGAGATGGCAGAGAAAACACTGGGGAAGCTCCATAGCATTGCTGGTTTACTTGTCATGCCAACGACCACCGCCAGATCACAGAAGGAAGCATAGGCCTGCAGAAGGCCGCAAAGCCGCAGCCTCAATTACCGGCTGGCCCGACGCGATCGCGTGGCGGGGGAGGTGGGGGCGCACAGAGACATAGGATGGGGTATCCTGTGTCTCTGTGCGCCCCCGCGACATTGCGGCCTTTTGCAGGGCTATGCTTCCTTCCCCGGGCGCCAGGTCGCTAATTCTAGTCGCAATTGCGACCGGGTGCCCGGATTTTGTTGAACCCTGGCATATAATATTCTGAGATTGTGGATTTGGGGTTTTCATGAGCTGCAAGCCATAATCATCACAATTATGACAAATCGCAGCCTGAGATATCTTGCTTTGCATGTAATGAGTCTAATATATTAGTTTCACCTTTAAGTTGCCTTAGTGAAATAAATGAACTTTTGCATGATATTCGAATTTTTTCCAGTTTCACCTGTAGACCTCATTTTTGTACATGCTCTGTTTTGTCTAGCTACTTGTATTACTCTAATGCCGTGTATGTTACCAGCATAACTACGTATGTGCTTCAGTTCAGCTTGTTTAAAAAGGGAACTATGTGGGCCCATTCCGAGTTATGTGGGTATATTACCACATGAGTGCTTCCAGCTTTAGAATTGGCTTCCTATGTCTTCATGCACATTGGGGCTTTTGTAAATTAATTTCTCCAGGCAAGAAAAAGGCAGCTTCAAAAACACTTCTAAGCCGTGTCTTTTGCAAACTCTTTTTAGGTGCGACAAGCGCTTGGGTGTTTATTTCGTTGGTCAGACTTTTATGCCTCATGCACACTGGTTTATTTTAAATGTTGTTTCTCCAGCATTATAAACTCACGCAAGTTGTTATATTTTTTTTCAATTTTTTTTAAGCTAGTTAAGACGAGCCTAGCAGCGTTTAAGAAGTTTTGGACTCATTTATTCATTTAATTTTTAATTTAGTCTGGCTATTGAAATAAAGGTTGAATGCTTTTGGCGTTTTTTTTCTGTCAGCCTTCAGGAGAGGAGCTTTGACTTCCTCTAAACTTTGGTGCTCCTAAACTCTGGTAAAAGCCCAAAAAAACGCCAAACGCACTAGGCACATTTAACACTTCAACTTTTATTTTAATGGCCAGAATAAATGAAAAATTAAATAAATATGTCCAAACTTCAAAGCCCTGCTAGAATCGTCTAAACTAGCTTAAAAAAAAGAAAATTATATAACTGTGTGTGTGTGTGTGAGATATATATATATATATATATATATATATATATATATATATATATATATATATATATATATATATATATATATATATATATATATATATATATATATTAGCACTGACGTAAGTAATTTTTTCTTATTAAACTTTAAGAAAAACTTAGAAAGCTAGTTTAACTTTATTTATAAAACTTATCTAGTATATTGACTGTCAGTCACTTTATAGTAGGCAAGTAGGCATCACTTTAGCCAGTCACGCAGACATACCAGAGTATTTACATTTTCTGGAAGCAGACATGATTGCATTTTACTGTTCAGTTCTTCAGGGTATATTGTCAATACAATATACCCTGAAGAACTGAACAGTCTTACCCACGGAACAGATGTTGCCGATACACCAAGAATTGTCTGCACAAAACTGCCTAGGACAGGAAAACAATGTATATATTTGCCCCCTTCCCCTGATGCATCCTCCTGCTCCACAGAGGCAAAGGTACCTCAATCCAATGGGTGCAGTTTGCTTGCATCCAGCAGGGTAAGTCTCACTGTCCAGACTGTCCGGTGACTTCAAGAATTTTGATCGATCAAAAGAATTAAAGATTAATCAAGGAATTAATCTTTAACTTCCCCAGCCCTAAAATATGTGTGTGTGTGTGTGTGTGTGTGTATTAGAGGTCGACCGATATTTGGCCGTTTTTTAGATTCGTGGCTACAATATCCGGCCCGCATGGCTGGCTGCCTGCCCTGCAGTACTGACCAGTGACCCCGCTCCCCGCATTCATGTATCCGATTCCTCCATCCGCACGGCCACTGCAGAAGGGACAGAGATTTCACTCACATCGCGCTGCCCGTCGCGCCCCGCCCCCTCCCTCGACGTGCTGTTTGGGGAGAAACAATCATTGGCTTACGACTGCCACCTGACTAATGTAACTCCCTCCAGCAGGAGATCGTGGCCAGCAATAGCTCCGTCTTCCTTCCCTGCTGAAGCGGAGCCTGCTGTAACCTCAGACCTGGACATTGCTTGCCTAATATGCTTGTACATAATGATTCAGGGACATCTTGATTAGTTCCATTTGGAGTTTCTAGACCAAATGGAAGATGTAATCACTCCATTGTGTGCTGGGTTAACTCAAATTCTCTTCTTATTCAGATTGTCTGTAAAAGTTCCAGTGGGATCTTGTAGGGGGTATCCATATGTGTGTAGATGTTCCGACCATGGCAGATGTTACCTTTAACTCTGAAGGATCATTTCTATGCCAAGTCACTCAAAC